>NC_135316.1:97968244-98268244 GCF_048772815.1 Callospermophilus lateralis | reverse complement strand
CTGCTATAATAGCTAAGTGGAAGCAATTCTAGCTAAACATGATCATCTCTGGAAAACAAGATTTGGATTTACAAGAAATGAAAAAAGATTCGCGTTTACCCCAATAATGGGAAAGAGATTATTTCTGAGGCCCAAAGACAACATAAGTTGTTTTGAATTGGGCTTCATCTCATTATTGATATATTTTCATTTGCTGAACTGCCGCAGAGTTATGATCTGCCCTGGTTTCCTGTTGAGAGTTTTATCTATCCATTTTTATAGTACATGCCTTTTCAAAAGAGTAAACTTCCACAGCAATTTGTTTAAGAAGATACATGAAGTGAATATCAAGATCAGTGAAAAATTGTCATGAACACATGACAGTTTTTCCAGAGAACAAAGCTCTGTGGCTGGCTCTTCAACTCCAAAACCCTTTTGGAGAATTTGGCTCCGGGAAGCTATGTAGAGTTGGGCAGGTTGCTCAGTTCACAAGGGCATCTGGCAGCGGAGGTGAGGGGACTGAAATCCAGCCCACTCTCTGCTTGCTGAGCCATGTGCCCTGGCACAGGGTGGCATCCACCTGGAAGAAGGAGTGTCTTCTCACAATTCACACACAGGCACTCTATGGGCTAGTGACAGCCCTGTTTAGTTTGGCAGCAAATACGGAATAGGAAAAATCTGAAATGTTAAGATTAATTTTTGCTCAGTAAAGGGCAGGAAGAGGAGAGTGTCACCAGAGTAAGGTAGGGATCTGGAATAACGGAAGCATGAACTTTTTCATAGATAGACATGGCTATCAGCCCCTGATCCATCACAATGACCTTCTTCTAGACCTGGTTTCCTCATCAGTAAGTTAAGAGTATTAATGTTAAACAGCAAGGTAAAGAGGATAATATAGTGGCTGGACTTAATAGGCCTGTGACGCTTGTGGCTATTGTCACTGCGGGTACTGCTAGTTTTATTGTGCAATAATCTCTTTCTTCCCATACTTCCCAGTAAGAATGCCATTCTGCCAGACTCAGCTTGTCTGCATACACATGTGCAGCTAGGAGTACTCAAGAGGTGAGGACATCAGCTCAAGTCCACTGTCCGCTGCCTGCTGCGGATGTGCAAGAGGAAGGCAGAACGTGACATTTCCCCAAGTGCACCCAGCTTGTGCCACAACACATCTGACTTAAGTCTCATCCCGGAATAGCATTCTCAGCCAGATGTCTGAGAGGAGCCTGTGAAGCCCCATGATTATAGGAAATATTTGAGGATGCATGAGTCTTTGCAATTCTCTGAAGATTGAGTCTCTAGCACTCACTCTGTTCTCAGAGTGCCCCACTCAAAGGTTGATGATCGCTGTAGACAAAGGAAAGAGAGGAAAAAAAAGGAATCAGGACTTTTTCTCCCTTACCCCTGGAAATGGAGATCTTATCTGGAATGAATGTGCCAAGAGCTGCCTTGTCCAGCTCTTCACCTCCTATTATCTCTTTTTACAAGACTCGAGCTGTCCACCTAAAGCTGTTGATTCGTAGCAATGCAGGGAAATCACTCCTAACTTGAACTGAAGAAAGCACTTGGCATCATATCAAGAGTATTTTACTATTGCTTTCTTGGTGTGCTGTCAAGTCTCTGCATGAATCCTTGATCCCTTCTGTCTACTTCTCTTCCCAGCTTCTTAGTCCTGGACACCTGTTTAATACCTCTTCCTTTTGCTATGGCCATTCTCGCCCAATTCTAACTGCATTAGGAGTTGTGTTCCACGTCTGCCAGTCCTTCATCCAAATCTCCTACTCTACTCAATCAGATAGGATCAAGCCCAGGCTTAAAAAAAACATTTAGCAGGACTTTCCAACAATAGCATTTTCTGCCTAGGATTGGCCAGTAGATCACAAAGTTTATGACCCATCTTAGCTTCCTTCCAAGTTCATCAACTTGAGTCTAGCTTAGTAAGCTAGACAATGAAGATACAAATGTCCCTAAAAGAAAACATTATATGGTAAGAACAGTAGTGTTTAAGAATAAAATATATCTTCTTAATCTTGGGACAGGTCCAAAGAAAGATCAAAGAGCCACGAGTCAACTGAATCACCTATGTTCACTGACCTGACCTCATGTCCACTCTTGTATAGTCTGGGGAAGACTCTGCAAGTCTACATTTTGGTCTCTAATCTCTTTTCTAAATCATGAATTTTCAGTCATGATCACATTCATCCTGGCATAAATTTTCTGTTAGCTCCTCTTACTCAAATGCCCCTCAGCTGTCTTCCCCCAAATGACTTCCCAACCATATGTATTGTCACACTGCAGTCAGAAGGATCTTTCTAATATGCAGCTCTCAGGTAGTTGCTGACTACCTCAAAAAGTCTCAACCACACCCCATCCCCATAGAGTGAATACTATTTCCATTCCCATAGAAGAAATTCTCACAGAATGATTTCAAACTTCCTCCAGTCTCATGGCACAAATCCCAAACTTCTTAAATACGGCATCCAATACGATAATCCATATGAGGGGCAAAGACCATGAGGTAGCCAAAACTACAGGCACCAGCAGACATGTTCTTATCCAATGCTATCTACATACCCATTCACAAACACTGGTATATACCCATATAACTTGGGGGTTTTCTCAACCTCCATTAACCATTGTTCATATAATGCTCCTGGCACCACACTTGGATTATAAAAGGTGCTTAATAAACATCAGCTCATTTCCTCATACCTGTGTCCTCAGGATGATTTTTTAATACATGTCTCCAAAAACAGAATCTGTGATTTCTCCCTATTTATACTTACTATAAATATTTTTATACTGTGATATTTTGAGCATTTGATGACCATGGGTTTTCTGTTGCTGTTGTTCTGGGGTTCCTATTCTGCTGCTACCCAAGAAACTATCCCTCTTAGCTTTTCTTCCATTGGGCTTTCCTAGAGTACAGCAAGGCTCTGGAATCTACAGTCCTTGTTCCTGGGCTGCACTGGAATGGGGCACATCACAAACCTACGAAAATAGGGCAAATCCCCTTGCCTCTAGAAGGTGAATCTCAGACTGGGGATGGGCCAGGACAGAGGCAGCGGGTCCCACAGCAGTGATTCTGAAGGTTCTGCCAAGTTCAATTCCCATGGGTATCTTGAACTTGGATTTTAATGCACCACCATTTTGGCTTCTAGGTGCTTCTACTAAGAATCTTCTAAGCATCTTTTATAATCCAAGTGTGGTACTAGGAGCATTATATGAACATGCTTCTACTCCCCATGTAAAACCTTGGCCTATGTAGGAACCCTCAGCAAAACCCTCACTTCCTTCAGCAAAGCTAAAACACTACAGAATATTTTTTTAAAAGACTTTAAACATGAAAGAAGACCAAAAATACAACAAAGAAAGTACAGGAAGCATAAACTCAGTCATGATTAAACCAAAGGGGCCTGTGGTACTTCATACTTGGTTTTCTCAGTCTCTGCGCATCATGGTACGGGGAGGAGGGGTGGCCTCCGTTGCAAATCACACTTTATTTGTACTTGCCTTGGTCCATGCCTGATCTATTCTGGGATTTTTTTCAGTCAGGTCGTGATTATGAGTATCAAAAGCAGTCCTGTCAGGATCCGCTCTGACCGCCTGGGAGGGCACAGAATGCCTGCTGTGTGACAGGACAGAGCTGCCAAGATCTAGAAGGCTTGGCACCTTTGAAGAGGAAACAGCGCACATTTGTTTATTACAACAGTCCTAAAGTGTACATATGCTCACTCAATTCAGGCCTAGGATCATTAGGGTTTTTTCCCTTCCTTTACCCCCTCAGCCATTTTTTGGTCTGTTTATTTTATACTTCTCCAAACAGTGCAGTGATCCCATCGTGAGATTGGTTATCTAGGTTCCCTGAATTCTTTCAATAGTTGCCTCTTGGTTCCATACATCGTCTTATTTGATGATGCAGAAGCTGCTGCACCAACGGATCAACTGTCTACTACCGCGACACCCTCCTTTCGGAGGCAATTACTGATTGAACATGTAGGACTTGAACAGCGGCCCTTGATGGGCATCCCGCAGAGAGGCCCCAGACAGAGTGAGCACTGATCTTGGAGTCCAACTCCAGCTTGATAAAAAACGAGTCTGTCTGTCTCAATCTCTTCTATTGAATTTTTAGGTTACTACCTAATAATTAATCAACCTGTGATTCAATATCTACTTATTGAGTGCTCACTATGCCACACGATAGATGAGCTTTTTCCCCATATCTCCTTCTGTTGCATTCCCACTAAGAAAACCAAGCCCTCTTTGTTTTGCATTGATTTTCTATATATTGCTGCAAACAAAATTTCACCTTATAAAGCCACTCTTCATGTCAAGTAAATATAATATCCAATTAAAGATCACTAGGTTCCAAAAGGTAGGCATGTAAGTAAAACATGAAAGTATTAGGTTTAATTTATATTTGTCTAAGTTTCTAGCCATTTAAAAAATGAGAACATGGCAGCATTAAAATTACACTCAAGAGAAATTACTTGAGAATTGGTAAATGGCAAAAAAACATAATCAGGATTCATTTTCAATTAATAAGTTCATCTACAGGAGCTCCAGACTGGCTTCCACAAATAACTAGACTGCATTGGGCAGGAAAGCCAACATTCAGAGCCAATAGCTGTGCACACATAGTTCCACACAATTTATTATTCTGTACAGTAAATGGCTGGCCCATAATTCACAAGCTGAGAGTTAATGAGAATATCTGTCCCTAATACCCATAAGAAAGATAAGGACTGGTATAATGTGGTTTATCCAGTACTTCTGAGCCTTTCAAGGGCAGGAGTGAAATCTACTGACAGCCAAATGCAGCAAGAAATATTGCACTGACCTACAGACTTCTTGCTCTCTCATCAAACCAATCCATGTGTAGAGGCATTAAGGAACAATTCATTCTGAATAACTGTTCCCAAATAACTAGATCCTTTTTAATTGCTGGCATAATTAACTTAATGATGTAATTGTGTAGCTCCAAATAAGAAAGGATAGAGTGGGGTGGTAATTTACTTCTTCTTCTTTCCATAGCAAAACTAGAGAACACACACACATGCATGCACACATACATGCATGCACACATGCACACTCACACACACAAGCACTCACACAACACACATGCACACAACACACATGCACACAATACACATGCACACAACACATATGCACGTGTGCGCACACATAGGGTTAGGAGTGAGGAACAACCAGAGGCCCAGTCCTCCCAAAGGCTAATTGTTTATCAGTCTATCCATTTTTATTACCAACCTTTAGAAAGTAAATATATGCTGGGGGTTTCATCAGAGCTATAATAAATATTAATAATTACCAATTGATTAGAGGTTTTTAAATGGTCCATCTAAAACAACATGTCAGCAAGCCTCTGCTCCTGGTAAGCACAGAATGGATGTCTGCATTAACGGCGTCTCTTTAGTTTGGGGTTTTAAAGACGGGGATGTTCTCAACCGTCTATCCTAATGGCCCTCTAACTCTCTCTGCTATTTCCTCAAAGGCAGGTGAGATGTCCTATAAAGAAGATAAGTGTTACTACCCTACACGGAAATAAACCTACCAAATCTCCTGCCTTAAGTGAAAGCAGATTTTGTGTGAGTGTCTTTGTGTGAGTGTGTGTGTGTGTGTGTGTGTGTGTGTGATGTGGTGTGTGTGTGCGTGTGTGTGTGTGTGGCATGTGTGTGTGTGGCATATGTGTGTGTGTGTGTGTGTGTGTGGTTTTAGGTACTTGGTTGTGGGGGGCTCGGCGTGGGCCCTTGAGCCAGGAGCAGTGCTCCTCAGAATAGTGCATGGACCAGCAGTAACCTCAGCATCTCAGCTTGTCGGTTGCCAATCTACTCAGTTCCTGGGGTGGATACCAGGAATCTGGATTTATAACCCTACAGGTGATGTTTTGTGTTCACTGAAGTTTCTGAAATAAGGGTCTATCTAGAGGTTTTTGTTTTGTTTTGTTTTTGGCTACAGAGTACAGTTTAATATTGTGCTGTGAATATAAGCAAGGGGTATAAGCAAGCAGATGTCAGATACTAAATGACATGATTGCTGGCATTTTAGATTTCATATAAATGGCTCGTAGGACCCATGACATTGTTTGCATGCTAACTGAAGAGTTTGGATATTGCTTTTTATGAAGGGCATGCTCGTGGGATCTGAAAGAGTAAAGTGGTATAAAGAATCTTTTCCCCCTTCCTGCACTGTGACTTATGTGGCAGGAAAGAACTCATTCTATTCTAAGTTTAATCACACTTCAGTGAGAGTACAAGAAATGGAGTTTGAGTATTCATGTTAAAATTCTACACCCTAACAACTGTGTCTGAGGAGAAACGAAGGAAAAAGCTAGATAAGAATACAAAAGTGACATAGTCGGAGTTTGTGATCATTTGCTTAGAAAGGCTTAGGTATGTACTTAAATGTGCTGCCTGCAAAACTCAGGCCTCAAATCACTGCTAGCAATTACTTTTCTGCACGGTCAACTAGCTGAGGGAGTGACGCTAAGCATACTCCTCTTTGCATATACAGTATTCATTTCCGTCTGCCTCAATCTGTTGCTTCAAAGGCTCTTAAAAGTAGTGCCTGCATGCTAAGCAAGGGTGACCTACCTTCCAAGCTCTGGCAAGGTAAACAAAGAGAGGGTGAGGTTGGAACTAGCAACTGGAAAATTAACAAAAACATTCTTTTCAGGCCTTGGAAACAAAAGCCTGGAGTCTCTGAGATTCTGCCTTATCCGCCTGAAGGAGAAGAGAGAAAAAGAAAACATGGTGGTGTGCACCCAGGGAAGTTTCCCTTTTCAGCCGGGGCCTCATTCTTCTTGGCTAAAATAGAAGAGCAAAAATATTATAGCTTCCTGTGGGGCAGAGGAGCAAGGAAGGCACCTGATTCTAATATTAATGTCTTTCAAGGACTCCAGGTTCTAAGCCAGGCTGATCATTGGGTACCAGTAAAGTTGTCTTGACACTTTTCTATTTCCCTTTTAGCTCGGGGTAGGTACAAATTTTGCCCACTTAATAATTAGCTTTTGGGCTCAGATTTCACACAGGTCAAGGTAAACTTGGCTGGTTTTATGCCACCACTTGCACTCCTCAGATTCCAGCTTCCTTTCTTCATCTGGATCCACCCCACATGGCTCCAGCCACCATTTATCACCAAACAACACCAGATCTCCCATGGGCACAACTGTCATCGAAATCCACATTTGCTACAACACCCAGATTTACTTCTGGGTTACAAGTTAAGAGTTTATGAAGCCAACATGGAAGTTGTGTACAGGATGTATAACCGGTTACAAATTAGCAGGATTTTTTTTTTTTTTTTTATGTTTGCCATTCTCACCCCCTGCCACACACCAAACCCAGGGTTCCATAATTGGGTCACTATCACACATTTTCCCAAACTAGTGGCAATGAGAATAAGACAGACCTAACTTCTGTAATAAACAAACAAACAAACAAAAAGACTGAGTCATAGATGATCCCCATCCTTTCAAGTCTAAAGGGTGGGGCACGTATGTGTGTGACCCTGAGTATGTGCATTTATGAGGGCACAACCCCACAGTGACTAAAGTGGTCACACTGTGTCTCCCACAGGTGAGATCTGTTCAACATCGACTAGATGAACCATTGGGAATAGTATTGGAAGACTTGCTATGTAACTAGCACTGTCCTGTTGTAGTATGAAATGAGAATACAATGGATGGGATTGTGATATGGGGCTAAGGACTCTGGTGCAGTGGGATGGAGTCACTATAGACTCACAGTTGATGATTATTTACTAACTATAACTTAGCAAAGTGTCTAAAATCCTTCAATTAGAAGATGCCAAAAATATATAGACTAATAATTATGCTGTGAGTAAAAATACACTAAAGTTGAAATGCTTAAGGCGATTTACTCATAGATTAGCTTTGTTCAAGAGCTCTGCCCTTGGAGTGAGCTATGCCTGTTTGTTAAATGTTATCAATTCTTTCAGATCAGCAAGGCCCTAATGGGACAAAGTTAATATATAATTTCTTGCATGCAACCTGAAGAGGTCTCAGATAATCTCATCGAAGGGCAAACCTCCTGGCTGAGGATGGCCTGGTAGCTATAAATTATATTTTGGTGACAAAGGGGAGAGGATTTTCATCAAAAAATAAAAAGAGTGAAGTTGGTGCAAGGTTGCCTGAGAAATATTTCTCTGTGCACCCCAAAGGAAGATTATCCTTAGAGAAAAACGGCAGTTCTTTTGATGGATTCCAAGTGAAAGGATTCCCCTTAAAGATGTTAGAGATTTTCCAAGTCCCACAAACAATTAGCTGCAATCATGTAATCAGTCATCTCCAAATGTTATCCCACCTAGGCTCATAAAACTTCTACTTAATGATTTTGTCAGGAAACTCCCCCCTAGGGAATTTCTGCCTGAAGAAAGTAGAGGGAAAACAGACATATGCTAAGAATCTTCCTAGTTAAGGGATTGAAATAACAAGCAAAAGACAATTAGCACATATAATCAGTGCTTTGGAAATTTGCTGCATTCAGAGTTTTAAATTTTCCCTTTTTAAGATGATTAACACCATACTATCGCATTTACTTTCCAAGGGGTATAAACAGAAATTCCGTATTATATGTTTCTTTTAATCATTTGTTTTTGTTTGTAAACTAAGGTTTATAAATGTTTCTCACTGGATAATTAATTGCTGCCCTTTCATGTAAGTACTGGGAAAGGAGATGAAAATTCTGGTCTCTAAAAATTTAACCTATATTTTTCCTGACTCTTTTTTCTCTTACAACCTTGAGGGATACAAATAGAATGGAGTAAAGACTAACTATGGTTCTGATTGATTGGCATTAGGTTCTCCTGCCAGTTTATGCTCAAATTCTGAACATGGAAATTTAGAAGAATATGTCTCATACAATTAAATAAAAAAATCAACTGCTACCCTGATTTCATTAGCTGTAATAGCATTTATTACAATGTCATTTCTAAATATCAGATAAAGCTTTTATCTCAAAATAGAACATGTCCTCATCGCTTTCGGAGACCTGTTTCATAGTAAAACACCTGCCAACACTCATAAAAGAGAAAAAAAAAATGCTCTTTAAAACTCTGAGTCTATATTTAGTACACAAAGCTTTTGTTGAATACATTACCATATTCTTTGTCAAGTGCTTGGTTCCAACCTACAAGGTGAATTTAAGAGAGGTGCACTGTATTGGATGGAGAGAAAGAGAAATGACTTGTCCGTTCACTGAAACTCTCAAGGGCTCAACCCAAGAAAAGTCCCTGGAAAAACCTCAGAATGCTGGTGCATTCTTAGGATCTTACATTCAACTAATCCAATTCTGCTGTAGATACAAAGAGACTAAGGCTCAGAGAAACAATGTAGACTACGGAGTGTATGAAATATGGCCAATGTAACTAAGAGGAGACTGAGTTTATGATTTTAGTTACTCTTGATGATTTCAATAGGCTCCTACCAGACAGTGTAGGGTCCCTTCCTTTATCCTTCTCTTCATCTGGACTTGAGGATTGGCCACTGGTTTAAATTGAATGGAATTCAGAAGATGAAAGTCATTTGCAATTCCTGAAATTCCCAAAGCCTTCTGGAAACCAGGAACAGGACAGACATTCCAGAGAAAATTTATCCCTAAAACAAAGACTCAGAAAAAACCCAAAAGCACTTGGGAGGGCTTAAATTCTTCCATGGGAATTCAAAGTATGAGAAAGTGCCCAGGTGGAACAAAAGATCAGCCAGGGAACACACCTGTCCTTCTCATCTCCCAACTAGCATCCACTCTGCCTGAACAGGAGCAGCAGGAAGAACACTTGTCTGGATGCAATCAAGCACCCCAAAAGGGGACCCCTGACAGGATGGCAGGGTTGGGAGGACTTCGGAGATCTTCCTGCCCATGTGCTTCTCTGCAACGTGCACCGGTCAATGCCCAGAGGATGAGTGGGCAGCGAACACTAATCAAGTATATTGGATTTTTATCACTGTGTTAGCAAGTTTGAGTGTGACCTTGGGAAACACACTTAGCTCACTATCTCACCAGCTTCATCTATTTAAAGAAATGATAATGAGACTTGGTTTCAGGTGCTTTGGGAAGCCTCAGATGAAAGTGTAAGATATAATCATCACTTGTCCCTTTTTTCCTTTTCCATCAGGCCACGCTTTGGCTCTCCAGTTAATAAGACCAATCGCTTTCAAACCACAGTCTAGTTTCTTGTTATAGAATTGTTCTTTGAAAACAGTCCGACTTAACACTTTTAAAAGCTTCTTTGGAAATACAACAATTGGAGCTAAAATTAGTGTTGTTCGTGCACTCCATACAAAAGGCTTTGAAATATTCAATGGAGGAGCAAGAGTATGTGAGGAAGTCCTCAGAATCTAAAGAAGTGAATGTGAGTAAACGTTGAATTAAGAGTACTATGAACTGCTCTTAATTAGACTACAAATGACTGTGATTCTGTCGGGATAATTTCAAGTCATTGTGATTTTTTTTTCCCATTTCTACTATTTTTCTGCGCACCACGTTTCCCTTTGAAAATCTGACTTTTTTTCTAGCTTCAGGGCTATTCAAGAATAATTATGTTTGAAATGCGTATTGCTTCAATATGCCTTATATCTTACTTTCTTGTCCAAATTTGTCCCATTTATTTTTTATTTTATGCAGTTCAGAAGCTTTAGATAGTGCTTACTAGACAGACAGCACAGTTCTGAGTACTTTGCAAACATTAACTCATTTAATAAGCAACACTGTGAGAAAGGCACCATTAGAACCTCCAGTGCACACAGGAAGAAACTGACGCCGAAGGAGTTGAGGATCTTGAGTGACTGTGGGGTTCCTAACGGTGGAGGAACTCGCCATCAGGATTTAATCTACAGCAGTCTGGGTCTGCCTTAAGGCTGGATCCTGTTACCAGTGTGTGTGTGTGTGTGTTTTCATGTCAAATTCTAAAATAATCATTGTAAAATTAACTGGCTTGATGAACTTTTTAGTAGGTCACCTTTTTTCCCCCCGAGTTTCCCCCCCACACACTCTTTCCCCCACTCAGACCTCGTCTGCAAAGGGAAACTGGCCCAGGCCACGCGTCTCACCCATATGAATCGTTGTTCTCAGGAAGATCCAAATCCCCCCTTGAACAGGATTATTTGGGAGAGAAAGTTGTTTCCAGCCTCTCTCTTTAATTTGTTCTGTTGTTCCTGAAATTCAAGGGACAGAAATGGAGAGAAGACAGATGGAAAAGAGAAGAGTTGGAAAAGTGAATAAAAGGGAAAGAGGACAGTGGAGGAGACAGGGGAACGTGGGAAAGAACTGTCAGCCTTGCAGGGCCTCCGAGGAGCTCAGCTCCCACAGCATAGATTTAGTAACTGCTAATTATTTAGAGTCAGTGACTTGAGTGGTTAAAGAACAGGTTGGACTCCAAATAAATACACCTTATTCTGCCAAAAAGAAGCCGTCTTGAGAAAGGCCACTGTGCCAATGAATAATGCCTTGTTAGTTTCACTCACCAGGCAGCAAGGACAACCTGGAGAACAGAGAGGAGAGCTCCAGCTGCCCAGAAGAGAAAGGTCCATCCACCTTCTGTAGCCGAGGAAAGGCTGGGAAATGATGAGAATCTGCGTCCTAACACCATCAGTATTTAGAACATCTTAAATTAACTTGCCCACTCTGATCTGGGGTATAGACCTAAACACCTACAGATCTTAGTTGCCAGCAATGTAATTTTTAATTTTATTAGTTTACACACATATTTTAAAAACATACATATAGTAAATACACAGCTATGTGTGTGCATGTGTGTGTGTGTGTGTGTGTGTGTGTGTATGTATGTATGTATATAGCACATTGGTTTCATGTTTTAATTTATTAATTGTTAGGATCAGAGTTCAAGGCAAAAATTGAACAGGCAAAAATTGAATTTATATCTCTTTCCTCCTAAGATCACAGTGCAATATCTCTTTCCTCCTAAGATCACAGTAGAATGACAGAAGTGAAAGTTGTGTGCGTGTGTGTTCCATCAAAACACATAGATCTCAAAAACACAGGACTCAGTAAAAACAAGCAATTTGAAAAAGTATGTTTTCATTCACAATGTAATATTTATATACATATAGGTTTCCATTCACCATATGAAATAGAAGTATGAGTGTGGACTAGAAGGATGCACACCTAATACACATGCATGATTGTCTGGAAAAAAGAAAAAATTGTGAAGGAGCACCTAAGGAGCCTTCAATTTCATCAATTTTAATTTTTTAAAGAAAGTTATTTTGTGAAACAAACTAAAACAGTTGCTAATTCTGAGTGGTAGAGGCATGGTAATTTATATTTTTTCCTAAATTGAAAAAACATGGAATAAAATTAATGAAGAAAACAGCAGAGGGACATATGCAATCAACAACAGATGAGACCTATCTCAAGCATAGAGAGCCTCCCAATCTCAAGGCAGAAGAAACCTGTCTAACCAAAGGAAGCCCCCAGACCCAATGGAAATGAGAAATTACAAATAAAAAAAAAAAAATTAAGTGTGAACAGGGGCAAAAATCATCAAAGTAATTATATAGCCATTTATGAAACAGTTGGACCCATTGGATCCCAACCATGCTCCTTGGTAAAAAAAAAAAAAAAAAAAATTATAATTTCATATATACAGTGAACATCCCAAAAGTTTCCAGGGAGAGAAAAACTAGGCTGCTTCCAGAGAAAGAGAGGAAGATTAGTATCAGTCTTCTCATCAGGAGTGTCCAGTGCTGAAGGATAAGGTAGCCATGCCCTCCAAGGGCAGAGAGAAAAACACATCTTAGTTTGAAATTATCTACTCATCCAACCAAAAAATGGTGAGGACAAAGGGAGAACACATCTTCAGAAACACAAAAACTCAGGAATTTAACTACTGATGGATGCTCTCAACTTCAAAAAAGAAAAAAAAATGTTGACAGTAAAACTTCTTGAGGAAGAATTTAAAAAATAATAAAAATAATTAAGTGATATGGAATTTAAATTAAAATAAATGTGATGTCCCATTAGACTGAGACATTTGGAAGATTCTCCCTCTAGCAATTTGATGATTTGTAATACACGACTTAATGATTTAAAGGTATATGACTTTATTATCTTCATTATCAGCTCAAACAGTCTCCTGGGTTCTACAGTGAATAAAATTTCCTTACATAAGTCTAACACTGTAAGTGCAGATTTAAACATAACATTTAAATGTCTAAAATCACCCTTTAGATAAAGCATAAAATATTTAACTCTTTTTCTATTTTTGCAAATGAGAATGTAAATATAATAAAGCTTGACTATAATGGGATCCTACAACAAAATGAATAGGTAGAAATAAAATGGGGAACAGGACAGGAGCAGTTGAGCTCCTCACCTTTCACCACAGGGAGGCATTAAGTCTATGTGAAGTCAATAATTCAAGAGCTGGAAATACAAGTTGGTAATCAAAATCATAATTGTGACCATAAGAAGAGAAAACAGGGGCTGGGGTTGTGGCTCAGTGGCAGAGTGCTTGCCTAGCACATGTGAGGCCCTGGGTTCGATCCTCAGCACCACATAAAAATTAAAATAAATAAATGTATTGTGTCCAACTACAACTAAAAAAATAAATATTGAACAAAAAAAGAATGGGGCTGGGGATGTGGCTCAAGCAGTAGTGTGCTCGCCTGGCATGCGCAGGGTGCTGGGTTTGATCCTCAGCACTACATAAAAATAAAATAAAGTTGTTGTATCTACTGAAAACTGAAAAATAAATATTAAAAAATTCTCTCTCTCTCTCTCTCCTCTCTCTCTCTAAAAAGAAATTATATAAAAAAGAGAAAACATTCTATAAGTGCCTACATCTGAAATTTTGAGGCTTTTATTTTTCACCTTAGGTCTCTACTTCTTTAAAAAATTTATTTTTTTCATGGTAATGTATTACTTTAGTAAAAAAGAAAAAATTAAAGTTTTACTTTTAAAAGAGCATTTACCTGAAGTACACAAGGGCCGATAATCACCTTTCAGAGATACAACGGGTTGCTTAACTTGAAGGCCCTGCTATTACATCACAAGTAGAGTGCAAATAAGTTACAGCAAATATAACTTACTAAACCACTGCCACATTTTTCAAGAACATGAAGTAAACCCTCAAGTGCTGAACCGTGTCCTAAATCCTGCAGGATGAGCTGAAAATGAACACTGCTTCTTGGATGGCCCATGGTTCTAAAAATAGGGCTGAGGCTGGGGTGCCCAAGTACACAAGTCCTGTGCAAGGAAGGATAATTACGGTTCCCAAGCCTGGTGGATTCAAAAACAAAGCATCCCCTCGAAGTTCTGGAGGCCAGAACTGAAAGCAGTTTTCCCTTCAGAGGTCCTGCCTGAGCTTCTGACCCTCTCCTCTTCAGCTCCTAGTAGCTGTCAACACTCCTGGGCATGGGCTGCCTCACTTCAGTCTCTTCCTGGGTCTCCACCTGCTGCCCTCTGTTTCTCTGGCCCTCTGTCTTTCTCATATATTGACAAAACTGGGTGATGTTGGCTCAATGTCTTTAACTTAACTAAATTTGCAAAGATCCAGTTTCCAAAAAAAGGTCCCAGTCACATGCTGGGAGTAGACTTATGTTGAGGAGGTGCATGCACCCCACAACATGCAGCGGCAGACACATCTAATTATATATATTTTTAAATATTATTTTAAAACCTGAGAACATATTCACAACATGTGATAAGGGAGAACAGAGTTTGCATGATATCACAAAAGCAAATACACAGATAAGTAAACCAGGGATAGGTAGATGTCAGGAAAGGGTATTGGCTAGATCATGATTCTCTCTTTGTGGAAGAAAATAAGTAATCTGGCTGGGGGTGGTGCACAGCTCCAATCCCAGCTACTCGGGGAAACCAAGGCAGGGGAGAATCCCAAGTTTGAGGCCAGCCTAGGCAAACTAGTGGGCCCTTGTCTCAAAATAAAATCAAAAGACTTGGGGGTATCTCAGTAGTAGAACATTTGCCTAGCTTGTAAGGCCTGGGTTTTACTCTTTGTACTAAAAAAAAAAAAAAAAAAAAAAAATTGAATTTTATACTTTTTCTATGTTGTTTATGTGTTTTAATTTTTTATGTTCTTTTGATGCAGAAAAAAATTAAACTCTTTTCATCTTGAAAGTAAAATGCCATTGACTGGTTGATTTTTTACATTTTCAAATCTTCACTCACATTTCAACTTAGGTTGACAGAATTTTAGAGGGAAGTGAATGCAGCCTCACAGTTTGATATGTCATGGCTGGTCTCCTGACTGTTGGGCACAATTTCCAGAGCTTCTCAAGTGTCCACATGGTTAATTGCTTCTTCTCAACAGGAGGCACAGGGGTCAGACTCACATCTGAGTCTAAGGAACATGGGGCATATGTTCTTTTAATATGTTTTTTTTTTTTTTTTTTTTGGTCAAAGGCATACATAGAATTTTCAACACTGATCTCATTAACAATAACACTTCTGTTGTCTAATGACTTAGTGCAAGCCATGTGGCATACCTTCACTTAAAGATAGGCAAGTTGAAGGTGGGATGGGGCTTGTTTAAGCTACCCCATGAAGAAGGGGAGGTGTGGAATTGGCCATGCACACAGCCACCGGTCCCATGTCACTGGATCCTGTGACAGTGGCACACTACATTTCTTATAATCCCTGCTTTCCCTCAAGGCTTGTGCAGACCTAGCTACATATCTCAAGATGACAGTCTTTCCTGGGCCCTGTAACCAGCACTCTATGACCTTTTCCCCAAGGGCCAACTTGGCTATAAATGAGAACTGCTAAGCGTCCCTTGCATGGTACCAGGAAGATTTTAACAAGCAAATGAAGATTTTAAAAACTTTTTTATTATACATTTGTCCTCCTGTTAAACTGATGGTATTTAGTTTTGGGAAAATGCATGTGGGGAATCTCTGTAGTTACTGAAAACCCTTTACAGAAAATTGAACATTTTAAGTGTGTTTATGCTCATGCTTGTAGATCGGGGTAACTGATATACCCATTTATTAACAATGAACTATAGTGGATTATGATATCAGGATACTATAAATTAAATGATAAATACAACAAAATAAAACCAAAGACAACAAAGGTAAACTTATGAAAGATAAAAAGTAGAAATTAATGAAATAGAAAATTAACAGAAAACAGAGCTGAGAAAGTAAATAAAAGTTAAATATACAAATTATTTGGCCAAATTGGTACAAAAGGGAAACACAAATAATAATATTAGAAAAGCAGCATTACTTCAGATACATAAGTGATTTTTAAAACTGTAATAGTATAGTATGCATGATGTTATACAAATATGTTTTAAAGTATGCATGGAAGGAACGAGTTTCAATTGAAAACATAGACCAATGAAACTGACTCAAGAAAACTTAAAATACCTCAATGACTGCAGAAAAATAACTAAAATTTAGTTAAACCTCTATCTCCAATTTAGACAACCAATCCAGATACTTTTATAAGTCAGTAACAGAAAAACAAAGTAATGAAAAGTACCTATCTGACTTGAACTATCCAGAGCTTAGGGAAAAAAAAAGGTTTCACATGCATTCTATCAGCTTGTGTAACACTGATTTTGATTCCAGAATTGGGCAAGAGGAGCACTCACAGACCCACACAATCCAAAACTTAATCTGATTTATGAGTTAAATGCAAGAATTGTAAAAAAAAATTAGTAAATAAATCTAGTAGTGAGCCAACAAATTGTATATGTGCATCTATATGTGTGTAATTACATACACAATTATTCATAAATAATAAGACATACTGTATATTCTGACATTTTTGCTTAAAATGTGAAAAATATCTTTGACTTTTTAAAACACATAGTATCCCAAGGAAATTAGTACTTGAAGGCAAAATGAGGAAATAATTTACTTGTGACAAACACAGAGCATATCTGTAACAGAATTAGGGGACAAAACCCAAATTCCTGATGGTTGTTCATTTTAGCAAGTTTTAATTAACTCCTCAAATAATTATAGAGTCAACTGTTAATTTTCTATTTAAGTGGAGACTAACATGGCAGAGGGAATAAATGGAGTGGGGGAGTGAAAGCTAAATCTGAGAACTGATGTGCTGGAAGTACTTAAAAATATCTGGGTTATTTATTTCCTAAGCTAAAGGGTGATAGAGGCAACTGGAGTTAGGAGAGATCAGAGAGCTCTAAGAGTGTACCAGGTGCCCAGTGAAATGAGAACAATCATAATGGCAAGAATTTGTACTATTACAGAGCATCTAGCGCCTAACAGACTCTACACATGACTCTATACAAGAAAGAAAAAGCATGATGATGATTATTATTATTCATTTCACAAACATTTTTTGTGGTTTTCCTGCAAAGCAAGGCAGAACAGTAGGCAACACACAGTTACTTAATGAAGCTTGAGAATTTATATTATAATGGATGACATCAGGCAAAACATTTATGAAAAGAAAGCATACAAAGGGGGTACATGAAGTCTGCATTTTCAAACTGGCTGAGCTCTGAATAGATATCACCAGATATGTTAGATGGATTGGTCTTGTGCAAAATCAGCCATGGCCAACTAATTAGCAAGGGCCTAAAGCTTCCCTCCGTATTACTTGAGGATTTTTGCATTTGGTTTGTGGTCTTCTTCTCCAACTTATTTAGCAGGTTTTCCCACAATTATCTCCTTGCATGACCCCACCAACACATCTGGAGTCACGAGGGCACATAAGCCTGAGGTATGCCTGGTAAAGAGCAGGGGTCCCCATTCCTCCACCTCAGCAACTGGTCCAGGGAGGACACAGGTCCCTGGCAGAGACACAGTGGATCTTGCCCTGGGAGTTGTGTGTGGGCTTTGTGAGACACAAGTTTTCTTTATACTCTGCTAAATGAAGAAGTTGGAAATCTGGGGATGCCCGTGGCCATCTTTCATGCCATATGGAGAGCATTTGTTTGCAACAGCAGAGGACAAAGTAAACACAAGAGTGAAAGAGAGACTAAAGTGAGAGATAGATCAACCAAAGTGCCCTACATCACATGTGAAGTGAGATTCACCTTCATCCTTCTCACATCAGGGAACAAATTTGACTTTTTATGTTCATTAAAATTGCTGGCACATCTAATCAAATGCCTCCTGACTACATCTTGTAAAAACTTACCCTACTCCCAAGATACTTTCCTATTAGAATGATTCATGGAATACTCTAGCATTAGCGCTCTTTGATCATGCTCTCTCCCAGTTCCCTTGAGCCCCAGCCACCCCTTCCTATAGGTACAGTCAAACCCTTCTCGTTACTCAGAAACGTCCCACCAGGAAATGCTCCTCCATGACATCCCCATTTCTATTAGTTATAAACATACACACATTTCTTAGTTGTTGGTTGTGAGAAAACAACAGCAGTAGATGGCATAAAATAATTGCTTAAAAAGATTATTAGTTATAAAATTATGAAGAAAATCATAAATTACAAATATAAATTCACATTTGGGGTAGCGATATTGAAAAAAGCACAAGTTCTCTATATAATCTCTAGCTAAGCATATGACATATAAGAGAATAGATCTTGTAATGATTTTCTTTGCACCTATTTTAAAACATATGATATTCTTATATATGGATTAATCTTTAACCAAAATAGATGAAAAGGGAAAACCAGGCCATTCCAATCACACTAAAAGTCAAATATAATTGATCATTTTTTCCTCTTAATTTCTTCCATCCTTATGCTGCATTTTTAGGAAGCATATAGAATTAATTGAATCTGATGAGCAACCGAAGTGTTCTGAGATGGCCTTGGGATAATAGAGAGGTAAAGAGCTAGGCCACTGTTAATCATAACAACATCCCACTTAAAAGCTGGACCGCATCAGCAATCTGCTGTTGCCATATTGATTTCACTTAGCCCTTCTGGATAGAATATCAGGGAGATTTTCCAGTGCAGAATCAAGACAGATGGTAGGGAGGTTGGGAAAAAAAATAGTCTCACAGTATAATAGAAGTCAAAGCAAAGCTTTTTGAAAAATATTATTATAATTCCTTGACAAACAACTGACATCAAACCAAAAACATCTATTAGTACCATGACAAGAATCAATGGCATAAGGACCCTCCAGCACCCAGTGATGTTCACTAGCTGTTTACTTTTTATCAATGATTTCAGATCTAGCAGAATTACTGATGCAAGTACCACATAGGTATGTCCCTAATATCACTTTATAAATCAAATTTTATAATTTCACTAATGAGATGACAGTTTTAAGAGGTATCTTGACCTAAAAATGGAATTTTGAAAATATCATTTAATTATACAGCAAGTGTTTAAATGTTATATCTTTAATTTAAAAATTATTATTCCTATTCATGAATCAAACATTTACAATGATGCTTCATAATTTCATATGGGATCAAAACAGGAGCCAACCTTATGCTATTCTTGAGATGGAGAAAAGATGGAAGCCTAGTCTCAGAGCACCATCAGCTTTATGTTACCCAAAGCACAGGAAATAACTGGTTTAAACTAGGTAACTCTATATAGATAGGTACTGCATACACTCTGTATTCCTTGGGTATGTATCTCACCTTATTTTGACCCTGGCTTCAACTTCGGGGAGAAACTCAGGTAATTGCTATTTTATATTCCTATTAAAAGACAGATGTGTAGAATTTTGGGGTTGAGGTTTTTTCCAAATTATATCACATATTATGTCTATGACCCTTGAATAAGTAATATAACCTTTTATAGCCTCCCAATCCTCCATGCAAGATTAGTATCATGCAAAAAAGTTAAAGATTATTAAGAAGAGAGACAAATACTACATGATCTCTCTCATGTGTGGACTCTGAAAGTTGATCTTCTAGAAGCTGAGAGTGGAATGGTGGTTACCAGATACTGGGGAGAGTCAGGCATAGGGTAAGACTGGTCAGCAAGGACTAAGTTACAGCTAGACAGGAAAAAATAAGTTGTGGTGATCCGTTGCACAGCAGGTGACTACAGATAATGATAATGTATTGTATATTTGAAAAAAGCAGCAAGGAGTGCTTTTGAGTGTTTTCACTATGAAGAAATGAGAAGTGTTTGAGTAGATAGAGATGTTTGATTTGAAAACTGCACAATGTATATATATACATTGAAATAGTACCCTATAATCATGTACAATTTTATGCACCAACTAAAAAGTTAATTTTTAAAACAAGGGAAAAGGAGATTGGATACATAATTGTAAAAAATCTCTGGATTAGTCTCTCTACTTTCCCTTAGTGTTGGGAAGAAAGTACACTCTGCCTCAAAGTGGGAGTGGAGGGGGGTGGTTTTCAAATGCGGGTTTTGTACCATCAATGAATCTAATGCTTTTCTTAGGTCTAGTCCTGATATTACTGGGGGATGGACTCCCTGCTAATGGTATTATTATTATTATTATTATTATTATTATTATTATTATTATTATTGGTGCTGGGTATCAAACCAAGGGCTTCATGCATGCTTAGCAAGTGCTCCATAGAGCCACACCCCCAGTTCGTGCTTTTGTTTATGTTTTTTAAGCAGACGATTCTTGCTTATGCCAATTCTATCAGAAACAGCTGCTACAACATGCTACAGCACGCTTCCTGGGCTTGATCTTTCTGGAGATGAAGATGAAAATGAGCACCCCACCAAGGTCAGCTAGAAGGGTTGCAAAAGGAAGCTGTTTTCCCATGATAGCAGCAGCCAGCCAGCTACAAGAGTAATGCTGGGGACAAAGCAGAAAGTTTCAGGGGTGACCTGTCAGACCACCTCAACTGAGAAAAGCTAGAGACTTAAATAACTTGATGCATTAAAATGAGTTTGGAGGTATTGAATATTGTTAACTTTAAAGATAACTGTAACCAACTCATTCGGGAAATTCCTTGTCCTTCACAAAGGTCTGGTCTTGCCTCTTCTTCCATGCCCAAGCCAGTTGTGCCAAGGGCACAGGGATGCTCTCAAGGTTACCTTTGTCACGTCTGATGCACTACTGAAGGGTGAATGTTCCCAGCTTTTCTTTGACACCTAGTTCCCATGGATTAGAAAATAGCTATGAAGCACTGAATATTTCCAAAAAATGAGGTTATCACTTTTGCAATGGGTTGATTGGGCACCATCTTAAGTCCTAGCACATTTTCTCACAACTGTTTTGCACTTTGTTCTGTCTTTTGATTTCCCTCTATTTCCTCCTTTGTGAGGTGGTAAGTAGGATCAGGTCAGGAGTAGATTTTTTAAAAATTAAGGCTATACAACAATTAATGTTGGTGAGGATGTGGGGGAAAAAGTACACTCATATATTGCTGGTGGGACTGCAAATTGGTGCAACCACTATGGAAAGCAGTATTGGAGATTCCTAAGAAAACAGGGTATGGAATCACTAGTTGACACAGTCATCCTACTCCTAGGTTTATACCCAAAGGACTTAAAATCAGCATACTACAGTGGTGCAGCCATATCAATGTTTATAGCAGCTCAATTCAAAATAGCTAAACTATTGAACCAACCTATGTGTTCTTCAACAGATGAATGGATAAAGAAACTGTGGTATATATACATAATGGAATATTACCTAGCCTTAAATAAGAATGAAATAATGGCATTTGCTGGTAAATGGATGAAGCTGAAGAATGGGATGCTAAGCTAAATAAGCCAATCCTAAAGAACAAAAGGCTGGATGTTTTTTCTTATATGCAGATGCTAATTCACAACAAGGAGCAAGGGGAATAATAAAGGTATTTTGGACTAGACAGAGGGGAATGAAGGGAGGAGAGGGAGCAGGGGGTAGGGATGATATTAGAATGAATCAGGCATTATTACCTTGTGTGCATATATGATTACATGACTTTTGTAACTCTACATCATGTACAACCAGACGAATGAGAAGTTATACTCCATTTTGATGTCTCAAAATGCATTCTACTATCATGTATAATTAATTAGAACAAATAAAAATATATTTTAAAAATTGAGGCTATAATATTTGAGCTAGAAGAACATTAGAAAATATATTTAAATTTCTTTTTTGGGGGGCAAGGCTAAAAAGTCATGTGACTTGCAATGAACACTTGACTAGGGGTAGAGATAGGAGCAGAACTCAGATGTCTAGAGTGAGTTTTATGTACAAGCAACATACTTTCTCATGGCTGGGCACTTAGCAGATCTTCCAAAATTATGCTGGGTTAGTAGTTGTTCAACAAGTAATTTCCAAGTGAGACATTTAATCGTAAGAAAGTAGATGCCTCTTGGAAGTTGACATACAGTAGAAAACTGTCTTGATTTATATGTCACCAAGTTTCCTCTGTTTCTTTGGATTTGAGAATTGTGGATCACAACACAAGTAAGAAGAAAGAGCTTAACTAAAATGTGTTGGCAAATGCATGGGTGACAGATTTGGTTTTGATGGGCAAATGGGGTCCCATTTTCTCCTTTCATCTTGGCCACCTTGCCCTCTGGACAATGGTGCATTTGCTTTTGCTAAGTTGATATTAAAAGTCAGCTCCATCAAGAGAGGAAAAAAAAGAAGATTGTCACAAGAGGAAGGTTTCTCAGAACTGAAGACAAGCTGCTCCTTTCCAACTGAAAATGTCAAACACTTATTCATACGGTTCTTACCAGACTTGATTTATATGAGCAACTGCCAATCCTTAACCTCCCCCTTGTGCAAGTGCAAATGGGAAGCCTGTTCGCTCAGCCATTAATATCACGTTAGTTTTGTTTGATATCTTGAATAGAAAATCATCTTTTCCCTCCATGTGGGAGTTATTGATTTACCTTCTTGTTCCTTTGAAATCTTCTAGTTTCTAAATATCCATGTTGTTTACCTGCAGTGTTGTAAAAAATATGATTATTTTTCTTTATGGTTTTCTAGAAGTTTGGCTTTAAAAAAATAAACATTGATTACAACCTGACTTATAATTTGAATTCATATTTTCCAAGCCCAGCAAAAATTATACTCTTTATGGAAAAGGGAAAAAATATCAAAATAAGATAAAATTTCATTTATAACTTTTTTTCCAAGCAATAATATGGCTTATATATTGAAATCTTTATGAAGGACTCAAATATTTTAAAGGTTTTACTTTTTGCATTTTACCATATGATATGCGACTAACAGAAATGTTCTTTAAATAAGAATTAACAGGAAAAATGGTATGTACAGGATCAGAGGAGATTAAAACAAGGTTTCCAGTGAAAAATTTTAAAAGGAAGCAAAAGAAAAAAGAGCAAGCATGGCTCTGCAGAATGAGTCACTTATTTTGAAAGAGAAGGGGGAATCAAAGAGCATGATTTATAGTACCATGCTCCAATAAATCATAGCCAGGAAAAAGAGTTGTAAGATACAAAACATTTCCTGTGATATGCTTCTTCAAGCACCAGATTGATAAATCTTCAAAAATTAGATCCTACCCCAAATATAAATTACAACAGAGAGCTATCGTGAACTCTCCCAATTCACGGCCCCTTCACTGTCCAACTAACATGGAAAAGACACAAGTTGCGTTTTAGTTTTACTTCATACAGCACCAGGACTAAGGGCTCCAGAAAAACTATATAAAAGCCTGCCCCCATTTCCTCACTTCACAAAATAATAGAAAGATCAGTTATTCACCAAGCAGGATTTCTATTATCATTATGGGATCTTACTCATGGTATGCAGTGGTCCTACAAGGGGAGAATAGAGGTTGCTTAATGGCCATATGCTCCAGGAAAATCTGGGTCATCTTAAAGACAAGTACTTCCCAGGACAAGTACTCCATCCAGAGACTTCCAGTGAGGCCACAGCAAGTCAATAACAGCACTACCAGGATGGGTATCAATATCCTCCACTTCTGTACAGCACATTTTTGAACATACTTTTTTTCAAACTCATGTTCCCACCTCAAATGACTTTCTTTGAGAAACTTCTGATGAATAACTCAGAAAAAAAGGATGGCTTGAGACAGTGGAAATTAATCCTTGGCTTGACAGTAAGGAAACTCATCACTTGCCCTGTATTAATCAAGCCAGACTTGACCCAAGGTGGTCGGTCGAACTTAGAAGGGACTGAGAGTTCCTTCAGAGCTAATCCTCACCACCACGCTGACCTCATGGAGAAATGTGCTAACACTTTAAAACATGAGCCATGCCTATCTACAAAGTTTGAAGAACAAATAAGAGTGGACACTATCCATTTCCAAGAAGATTCTCTCTCCACCACAGGCAGCCTGCACTAGGTTTTATTAAGGAAGTTGCCAGTTCTCAGCATTCCCTTGATTAAGATGCTACTGGACTAGATTGCACCCTATGATATTCAGGTTCATGAATTATAGCAAAAGATGGTAGCATATAATTTCCTACTGAAACTTGCTTTGTATAAAATGTATCTTCATCAGCAGTATTTAAATAAGGAAATAAAATTAATAATTTCTAATCATAGAACTATGATTCCATTTTTTGAAGGTAAACTTAGAATTTGGCATTTTCTGGGGGAAAAAGAACTTCAGAATTTTTAAAAAGCTTCCATATTCTGCTGAAATATCATGCACCTGAAATAACAATATTTAATTATATGCTCTTTGTTCCTTTAAAATGTTCATGAGCTGGAAATCTTACAGCTACAGCTTACAGAATGACCTGCCTGCTGTGACCCTGACCACAGTACATTCATTGTTAGCATAGGCCTGGTATATCTTGTTTTCATCCTTTCAATCTTTCTGTGTACTTATGTTTAAGGTGTGTTATTTTATGTGTGTCACTTATAAACAGAATATTGCTGAATTTTTATTTTCTATTCTTTAAAACTACCTATGTAATAAAAGGAGAGTTTGACCTCATATACCTATTGAGAGTATCAATATATTTGAAATTATTTCTAATCACCTTTCTTTATCATTCCTATATGTTCTGTTTTATTGGTGTTTACTTTTTCATCCTTTTCTTCACAATTTTGGATTCAGACTTTTAGTTACACTTCCTTTCCTGCCTTCTGCCGCTGGTTTGTCTATGACACACTTTACTTCTAGTCTTTAATATTTTTAGGAGCCTGTTATAGTTCTAGGATTTTCTCAAAAGTAAATGAAGCACTGTGTACATTTGACCATCATCATAACTACCATCTTCACATACCGTCTTTCCACGGAATGCTAGTATAACTCCAAAGATAACAAAATCCAATCTGGTTTACAGATGTGAGATGTTTCATTAACTCTGGGAAACCAAAGAATCACATTGAAGACAGGACAGGATGAGAGAGGACAGAGAAATGAGCATGACCACCATATTTCCATATTTGGTCTGCACCATTCATCCACTCACCTATCCATCCATCTATCCATCCATCCATCCATCTATCCATCCACATAGTCAATGAACAGATCTTTACTGAGTGCCTCTAATGCAGTTGGCATACTACTTGTTAATAAAACCGAATTGCTTTATCATCAAGGTGTTTGTCTCTATTGACTACATTTCAAAGGAAGCGATACATTATCTTCCATTTATTTTCCATCCTCTCATTCGGCCACAGTGAAGTAGGTAGTTGATCTAGAGTGAGGGGGATATAGAAATTGATGAAGAAGCTATACACAAGTAGTTACATATTAGTTTACAAGGTGGCACAGTGGGCAGTATTACTCTAAAAAAGTTAATCAAAGGTAATAATAACCATGGTTACATTATATTGTTTTATTAGTCTGACTTATTTTATCCTATTAAGTTGAATCAAGAAACCTGACTCTTTCAAAAAATCATTTTTGGTTGCAAAATTCTCAAAATAGACTGGGTTAGGGGAGATGGCAAGGGAGTCTCAGAGAGTGTGAAAATGATGCTCTGTGGCAAGAAAAAGAGAATGTGCATTAAGAGAATTTCAAGACATTAATAACGCCACCTAATGTCAAATGGCATCCAATTATACACTTTTCTAAAAGAAGATATAGTTATGGAGGCAGTAAATTGTTTTCTAGACAGAAATTCACTTTTAAAAATAATAAAGAATGGCTTGTTTCACCCGGTGGGTTTATATTTCAGTGGAAGAGAAAATACTTAATGGTAACAAAGTGCCTTTGCTTAGCAACATCCTAACTGCTGCTACTGACCTCCCACAATTTCAAGATGGGTGGTATCTGGCATTAGTTTAATCAAGTATTGATTCTGCCCCAGTCTTGCTGCCAGAGACTGAGTTGGTCCATTTCATAAGCAGGTACCCACCAGCCGGCCTCCATGTCTTCTTAGGTAAGAAGGCAAAATCTCTTACTTGTGACTCAGTGCTATTTTGACCTTGATCTTAAGAACTTTATTGTCCTGGACACTACTTTCCACAAATTCTTTTTAAAAGTGGGGTAACAGAATGATAAAGAATGAACCAGCAATGGAAGATATCAGATGACACCTTTTACTTCCAATGACTTACCTTAAGTTATCATCTAGCTAGAGGAGGTGACCTTGAAGTTTTCACATTCTCATTTAAAAATTGTTACTCCATCCCAACTTACAGTTGACATTAGAGCCTTTACCTAACATTTTCAAACTGTAAACAATCAAGCTGGAATGTTCACACATGCAAGAAGCATCACATTCAAAATCGAAACCATGCGTGAAAAGTAGTTTCCCTCCCTCATTTGTCTCCTAAAACCAAGTCCTCCAAAGAGAAGTCTTTGTTATCATTCACTTGTGCTTCCTTCCAGAACCATGTCATCAACACATAAGGAACTGTTAGTCTTCCAAAAATAGTTACTGAATGATCTGCATGTGACAGCATTGCATCTGGTACTTGCATCAGTGAACAAGATAGTGAACATCCCATGCCTTCAAGGAGTGTACATTCTGCTGTGGGAAGACAAGCAATAAATAAGATAAATATGCTAATTTTGTAGTCAATTAGAAGATGATAATAATGATGGGGAAAATTCAAATAGGAAAGGAGGGTGGGAGGTCTTATCCAACTGTAGAAACAGGCAGCAAAATTTAAGGGTGGTAAAAAAAAAAACTTACAGATAAAGTGACAGTTGAGCAGACTTAAAGAGGAGAGTGAGTTCTGTTGCTATCAGAGAAGGGCATCCAAGAAGAATGGATTTGGAAGCCAAGAGTAGAAATGAGGTCAAAGTCCACAGGGGATCAAGCAGAATGTTATTTTGGAACTTGACTTTTATACAGAAGGAAACAACCACTAGAAGGATCTGAGAAAGGAATGACATGATGTGACTTCATTTTGGAAGGATGGGCTGGAGGTTTTGTTGAGAATCATCTGAAGAGAAACTGGAGCTGGGAGACTACTAAGGAGGGCATGGTGTTCACACAAAGATGACAAGTGGGGAGATGGACAGAGATGGCCCCAGGTGGTCAGATTCTGAATGTAGTTGGAAGGTACAGTCGACAGGAATAGAACATGGCTTGGATATGGGCTGTGAAAGGAATTCCAGAGCCAAGAGTAACTCTTAGGATTTGACCCAGAACAACTAAAAGAATGGAGGAGTCACTGCCTAAGGTGCAAAGATTGAGGGAGGAATCAGTTTTTAGGGGGAGGATATGAGAAGTTCAGAGTTAGATATACTAAGATTGAGAGTTTTGCATATATGACATTGAAGATGCTGAGTGGGCAGCTGGATGTATTAGTACGAGATCAGGGAATAGACCTGAGTTGGAGATAAAAATGTGAGAATTGAAGGCAAACAGACGGTATTGAAGCAGTGAGCATAGAAGAGCACTCCACACCACCACCAGCACACAAACCAGTGTGAACAAAGAAGAGAAAGGAAATGAGGTGGAGCCCGGGGAACTCCCCCTGCCCATATCTGGTAGTGAAGGAGATACGGAGAAAAAAGCAAGGAGACTGAAAGAAGCCACAGTGGGGCGGAGGAAAACCAGCACATGGTGTCCTGGAGGAAAGCAGTTCCAACAGGAGGCATGGCCACTCTGGCTAACACTGCTAAATGATTTATCAAGATCAAGGGCAATGCTAATATGGACAGGAAGTTTTAGTGGGAGAAAAATAAATTAGAATAGATTTAGGAGTATAAAGCAGAAAGAAGAACTAGAGAAAGTAAGTATAGATTAACTCCTTTGAGAAGTATTCCTATGAGAGAAAGCCCAGAAAAGAGATAATAACATGAGGGGGCAAGTATGATCAAGAGAGTTGACTTCAGTGGGAGAAATGAAAAGCTGGTTGAACTCTAACAGTCATGATCCAAAGAAGGAAGAAAATGTGTGTGTTTACATAAATTTGTTTTGTGCACTTGTGATGCACAGTTACACATTAAATGCAACTTCCCACCCCCCACTTAACTATAGTATTTCATCAAATTTAAGTTCTCACTGACCTGAAGACACACCATTAGTTATTTTACCACTAGGAAAGGAAAGCATTTCTGCCATTTTAAACCTAACAGACCATTATTTAAAAGACATCCTGATTTCAGAGATGTTGAAATGCTTAAGTTTTGGTTTAAAAAGTACCTCTTGGCTGGGGTTGTAGCTCAGTGGTAGAATGCTTGCCTTGCATGTGTGAGGGACCAGGTTCGATGCTCAGCGCCACATAAGAATAAATAAACAAAATATATTTTAAAAAATAGACTTTAATAAAGTGCCTCTTATGAACAATTAAAAATGATTCACATCTCAGAGAAGAGCATTGCTCATTAAAGTCTGCAGTTTTTCAGTATACCACAGCTTCTGTAACCATAGCCTCTGGAACCAGTTCTGCTTAGATGATGATTACTTACTTGGAATTCACTGTTGTCACAAAAATGCTGCAGTCAGTATCCTTGTATCTGCAATCATTTGATCATGTGTAGGTAAATCTGAGAGAGAAACCCCTGGAGTGCAATTGTAATGCTATGAATAATCCAAACATGTGTGCATGGAGCTTCTACCAGCTTCCAGCAATGTCTGAGAATGTTGGATGACCCCCAACACATATAGTATGATCAAACATGTTACACCAACAATATTATATCATGTAGTACACAATTATATTTTATAAATATTGGTACAATATATAAAATTTATATAATATATAAGCACATTATGCTAATATGTTATATCAATAAGTTATGTCAATATAAATGTTTGATGATACATATGTATGATCAAATGTGTTTGATTATATGGAACGGAAGCAGAATAATGGCCTTCCTAAGATGCCCACATCCTCATCCAACAAACCTGACTACAGTAGTTTTCTTGGTAGAAAGGACTGTGCGACTGTAAAATTTAAGGATTTTCAAATGAGGAGATTGTACTATTATGCCAGTGGGCCTAATGTAATCACAGCAGTTCTTGTAAGTGAAGCAGGAGAGACCCAGAAGGGGATGTGAAGAGAAGTGATGTCAGAAAAACAAGTTGGAGTGATGTGATCACCAAGTTCAAATATTTGAGAGGGTTCCAAGCCACACACAAAGACCTCAGGTTCCTGAACAGGCAAGAAAATAGATTGTCCCTTAGAGACAGTCATTTTGTTAAAATAACAGGGACATCTTACTCTATTTTGCATATTCCGAAACAGTTTTACCAGCATTGGAGTAGCTAGAATTGCACTTTGAAATAATCTCTTCTGTAGAAATCGGTCTATATAGTAGATTTTCTATATTCTGTTTCCTTACAAATTCATCCTTTTCATCCATAGTCTATTATTTTGTACAGAGCTAAGAAAAACCACTCTCATGATTATTTAAATTTCTACTGCATCTGTAGTTATTAACAATTTTTAAAATTTTATTCTGCTTTTCTCTCTTCTTTTAATTAGGCTAGGAAAGAATTTACTTTCCATTCCTGTTAACCAGCTTTTGGCTCTTCTTTTGATTAGTGTTATAATTTTTATATTGCCCAATTGATGATTTTGTTTTTCTTCATAATTAATTTGCTTTTCTTAGAAATATAAATTATTTTTCTTGCTTATTAGCAAGTTATTGAGTACTATCATGTCCTTCAAGCATGGCGTACTAGAACAGGTTCTAGTTCTCATTTTTTCATCAGCCTCTTCTGATTTGAGGGAATTGGGTTTTGATTTCCTCTTTGTCTATAGAGCTGTATAAAAGAAATTTCTGAAAATTTCCCATGGCTGTAGCTTTTGCTGTCTTTAAATTGTTATACTTCTCAATTTCTCCTTTCACTGAATTTGAGCAAAAAACTGTTTTGGTGTATTTCAGCTTTGGTGAATGTGCTAAAGTTTTATTTATGGCTAGCATGTTAAATTTTGCAAATGTTCCTAGAGGGGCTAAAAAAAGCTTTCTCTGTTTGGGGGGTAGCAGATCTGATGTACGTGTATGAATTAAATCCACCTCATTTATTATGGGATTTAGATTTTTCTATAACCATTATTTATTTTTTGTTCATTTGGTCTGTTGATGACTGATATGAATAACTTAAAGTATCCACACTTACCGTATGTTTTCTGATGCTTTTTATATTGCATCTTGATGCTCAATTGTTCCTGTTATTAGCGCTTCAATTGTAAACTGTACTCTATTTCCTCATAACATGGCATTCTTTGTCTGGATTTGTCCTGGATTCAAATTCATTTGATATTAACCTGGTTGTCTATGCATTGTTTTCATTTGTACCTGCCTGGGAAGTCTTTCCCATTTTTGTGACTTCTCTTTGTTGGTCACCTGTTATTATAAGTCTCCATTTCATACAGCATACATATGGGTAGTTTTATTGTCTGAAAAGGCTTTCTTTTAGTTTAGCCAGTTTAAACTTACTTCTATGGTAGATATATTTAGTCTTAGCTCCACTTTTACTGATTTATTCATTTTTCAGTTGCATAGTTTATGGTCGGCAAGAGCACATACTCCCTCCGCTGAGTGCAGAGATAGGGGTTCTCAAGATAGGCAGATCCACTCTTAAATGGCAGGAATGACGACCTTGGCCCTCTTCACTGCTCCTCAGAATATGACATTGTTTTCTGACCTATATCTCAATATCTTTTCTTGGGTGGAACAATTTTTGCATTTCGTGCTCAATACCCTCCCTTCGATATGTCAATGGCTCTTTTATAGGGAATGCTTAGAATGACCACAGGTAGGTAACACCTATGGTCAGAGTGACCGACATGCTTCCCATCCGGATAACTTTCCAATGTGATTCTTAGCCCACTGAACATGCCTCTTTCCCTTTCCAAATCACCCTCCCACATCAACACAAAAAAACACCTACTCTTCTCAGATTTTTAAAGTAAAATATAATACTTCTCTTAGGGATTTTATGTATTCTTTCACTTTTTTTTTCTGTTGATAATTTCTATCATATATAACCCTTGGCTCTTAAAAACACACAAACAAACACACACACACACACACAACTGTGCAGGTAAGTAGCACATTAGAACCTCTTGGCTAATATCCCCAGCTGAGCCTTGTGCAGTGGAGAGCCTAATGACTTTACTTTCTTTGTCAACTTAATATACAACATGCCTCATTTGAATGAGTATAAATGTCAAAATCTAGCATCCAAAATAGCCCTGCAGCATCTCAACCTTCAGCTCTTGGGGAGAATGCCAGTGCTTATTCTACAAGATGCTTCTTAGCGGCTAATGATTAGCACCTTAAAGCTGAAAGGGACTCATGACTCCTCATCTGCAAAAAAAAAAAAAAAAAAAAAGCCCATTAGCAGAAGCTACACTGGTGAGTGTGAAGGAAGGAAAACAAATTTCTCCAGACACCATGTCCTGGCAAGGGAATCTAATGGTGGGAGTGCTGTCACTTGATCACTGTTAATGCTGCTCTAGGCATTGCTCATTTCAGTTTTGCATTAGCAAATAATCTTATTAAAAAGATGGTCATGATAATGCTGATTGATGGAGAGGAAGCATGCCTGCTTTAAAATACTCATAATTTATAATCAACTGTGCTTTAACAATGTAAAAATGTCATTTAAAATGCTGTGGATATTTAATCTATTTCTGAGGGAGCAATTATATCTATATGAAATTCTAATGATTTGAATGTAATGTTCATCAAAGCATTCTCCATTTTAATTTCAGCTCCCTCCTCTTTAACAAATAGTTACTTTCATCTGTAAGAACGGCATTCCTGAATACTCAATAATTATTAAATGTCAGGGTCTGGATAATGTAGGTGGGACCCATGTAGGTGCAGTCATAGATTCACTATTTCTCACCTCTAGACATCTTTGAGCCATCTATTTTAAAACATTGACCTAGGAAGAAAGTCCATGACTCAGCCGAGAGGAAACGATCTTTCTTTTTCCCTTGCAACAATTGTGTAGAGTGTTTCCTTCATGCAGCAAAAATATCTGTGGCTGCTTGCTGCATGCCAGGCAATATGGCAGCCCCCACCAAGTGTGTGTGGAAACGACAGACCTGGTGGGCCGCCCTCATGAGCTCCTGGTCTGAAGGAAGTATCCAGATCATAAGTAAATAAGAGGTTTGGATTTTATTTCAAATACTATTAGAAATCCCCGCATATAAGAAGCATCCTATAGAATAAAGGCAGTGCTGAGGCAGGATCTTATCTGCACGCTTCAAAGGGTAAGTCCAACTACTCTGCAGAGGGTCAGCCAGAGGAGGGCCAAGTGGAAGCAGGAGGATTTCAAGGCCATGGCAGTGGCCCAGGGGCAGTGCCATAGGTGGCAGTGGGTGGATGTGAGGTGTATTCTTGAGAAAGCAGCAATTGGAAGAGCTACTGATTGAATGTGGAGGAAAAAGAAAAGGAGTCAACCAAAGGCATCCTAAGTTTCTGCCCTGAGCAAAGGGACAGAGAGAAGCATTTCCTATGATAGAGGAAATGGGACAGGAACAAGTTAGTCAGATTGAGTCAGAAGGTTTTCCTAGCCCCTCATTATCTATGACACTCATAGGACCCCATGCAGCCAAATATATCATACTCATTTTGTTGGGGGGTTAAGTCCTAGGAAATGGGTGATGTTACAAAGACCTGATTAAACCTGACTAGTATTAAAGTTGCCCTTTAATGTATAGAATATTTTGAATCCTGTTTACTTTTGTTATCTATTCAGTGTCTGCAGTAAAATAGAATCTAAATTATAAAAGGACATGCAGAATCCCTAAATTCAGATGGTCTCAAACTTAAGATGGTTTGACTTATAATTTTTCAACTTCCTGGTGATGCAAAGCAATATGCACTCAGCAGAACCAGGATTTCGAGTTCTGAATTGTGAACTTTCATGAACTAGCAGTATGGTTCCCTCTGCCATCATGATGGCAGTGACATACAGCCCTCTGTTCACTGCTCAATCCTGAGGGTCAGAAATCTTCAGTGTGCTGCACTGCGAAGCTAGAATTTTGGTAGGTCAGGTGTATTAAATGCATGTTGACTCACAATATTTTCAATTTAGGCAATGTAACCCCATCATAAGTTGAGAACACCTGTATGTATAAGGAAAATGACTTAATACTGTTTTTAAAAGTCTGTCACAAAAGATTAATGTCTTTTTTGTTGTTGTTGGTTTGGTTTGGGGTTTGGTTTTTTGCTTGTTTTGATTTGGTTTTGGTTTTGGTAGGAGTAAGAAGAAGCAAACTCAATGAATGGAGCCAACAGTTGAGCTGCTAACCCAATTTAGTTTTCATAACATTTACCTAATGCCTACTATGTGCAAGGCACTCTGCTAGATTCTGAAACACCAACCAAAAATTAGTTTTAAATGTTTGGATTTGAAAACACCTGGGGAATTGCAAAGTGGTTGGCAAGTCCTTAAAAGATACCAAAGTAAAGGGCAGAATTTCAAGTTGCAAGATGACCAGGAGGGAGCCAGGGGAAGGAATGTCAGGCCTTGTTTGAGTTACCACTTTATTAATGATCTGGAAGAGAACCTAATTAATGAAAATTTCCAGATGATGGTGAAGAGGGAATTGTCAAGCTCAAAAATGAAAACAGAGGATATCATGAGCAAAGACTAATATTAGCAAGAAGTAAAGGTGAGACATAAAAATGAATTGCATGAAATTTCATGTTCAAAAACCATTGTACCTTACATGCTGGGGATGTGGCTCAAGCGGTAGCGCACTCGCCTGGCATGCGTGTGGCCTGGGTTCGATCCTCAGCACCACATACAAACGAAGATGTTGTGTCTGCCAAAAACTAAAAAATAAATATTAAAAACTCTCTCTCTCTCTCTCTCTCTCTCTCTCTCTCTCAAAAAAAGGAATAAAGATTCAAAAAATAAATAAATGCTAATTGGAATGAGCATGTAACAAAGGTGAGAGGAACCAGTAAAACAACAAAATCCGAAGAACAATGGTGTTACATATACAGAAAATGAAGAGGAAGTAGGAAAACTTGTTAACCAAATGGATTCAAATATTTTACAGTTTTAGAAGAGAAAGTATGAGCTTTTGACAAGGAATGAAACAGGTCAAGACTAAAAGAGCCCTGAACTAATGTATGCCATGTTTTCTTTAGTTCAGGTTGGGATGATCCGTGCCTTCTCTGGGATCTGTTGAAGGCAGAGCCTCTTTTGGTCTCTACATTGTTAGAGTCTGTAAACAAGTCCGGACTGCAGCACTACATCAAGGCTGAGATGAACCAGGATAACACTACTTTCAGACATCAGTGATGCTCTATGCTCAAACCCCCTCTGGGGGTTGTATTTAATTCCTTGAAGGGAGACACCCTTGCCATACTCTCACTTCAACCATGGGCATGTCATTAACCACATTGTCATATTCTAGTTTCTCTCTCTCACTCAGAGATATCAAGACAGTTTCTCCTTGGATTAGACAATAAAAGGAGGCCTCAGGACTTGTCCTCAATCGTGCCCTGTGAATTCTCACAGGGGGTGACTTGCATCACTTGGAACGGCACCTATTACTATCCTGAAGATGAAAACTCACAATTTGCTTTTAAATCAAATTATGGCTCTTTCCCTCTCATTCCCACTTACACCAAATGGAGGAGGAAGATCAGTTCCACCATCACTATCATTCTGTTTTAGAGTTTAGTTAGTAATCAAATGATAGGAAGCACTTCTCTAATAAGACCCAGAAAAAAAAACTGTGGCTCTATCTTGAAAATGATTATTTTTCATTTGAAATATGAAATACAGATAAATTGGTGAAATTCATCATGTGGGAAGGTGCCATATCCATTGAGTTCCCACATAATTCTTTTCATATTTGAGCCTGCTATGGTTTAGATATGAGGTTTTCTCCCAAAAGTTCATGCGTGAGACAATGCAAGGAAGTTTAGAGGTGAAATGATTGTATTATGAGAATCTTAGCCCAATCAACCCTTCATAGGGATTAACTAAGCAGTTACTTGGGCAGGGTGTGGCTGGAGGAGGTGGGCCACTGGGTGCATGCCTTTGGGTATATATTGTGTGAGCTGAGTTCCTCTCTCTCTGCTTCCTGGTGTCATGTCCCAGTTGCTTTCCTCCATCACATCCTTCTGCCATTATGTTCTGTCTCTCCTCAAGCCTAGAGGAATGGATTAGGCCATCTATGGACTAGGATATATGAAATTATGAGTCCAAATACACTTTTTCTCAAAATTGTTCTTGTCAGGTCTTTTAGTCACAGCAGAAAAAAAAAAAGATGACTAAAACAGAGCCTGTCATACTATGAGGATGATAACAAAATAGAAGAGATCATGGACCTTGTAACTTAGGAAAGGACTCACTATTCTATTCATATTTTGTGTAACAGAACATCTAGAAAATTACTCAAGCAGTGAGTGGGTATAAGACAACGTTCAGTAGAAGGCAATGTTAAATGTTTTAAAAGAGAACTTTGAACAATAATATTTAAGTCATTCTCTGAAAAATTCTTACTCTAAATTCTAAAGTATTTTTCCTTTCCATCTATATTTTGGATGTCAGAATGATTCCATGAAAAGCACCTTAATTTAAAAGATCCGAATGCTGAATTGTAGCCATGAATTTGACACTAATCAGGTAAAGTCACATAATATTAGGCTTCTTTTATTCATGCAGTCAATATTTATCAAGTACCAACTCGAAGAATTCTCTCTCCCCTCTGAACTTCTATGATACTAAAAGTAAATCTCACTTACCTTGCATTTTCAGTATTTATGCACTCATTCTTCTTACTTTGTTTTACTCAGTTATCCAACAAGTATTTATTGAGTGAGAACATTTTGCCAAGCAGCGCTGTAGGTGAGCATTATCCTTCCCTTCAAGAAGTTTACAGCCAGTAGAGGAGACAGACAAGAAAGTAGAGAATTACAACCAGCCAAACTACAGTCAGGGAGAGAATTGAGCAGGGATGTAGGAAATATATCAAGGGATGCTAAACATGAACATGGGAGGTCAGACAGATTCCTGGGGGAATAACAGCTGAACTGAAATCTGAAAGATGTGTAGGAATTAGTCAGATGAATAATGCAGATAATGCAGGGGTTCCAAGAAGGCACCGCATAGAAAGAGGCTGAGAGGTGAAAGAAGGTATAACTCTTGCCAAACAGAAAGAAGGATTATCAGGAGTGGAGAGGCACTGGGCAAGCTTGGATGGGATTGAAATGAGAAGCTGCCTAAGCAGGAGGTGAGTGGTGAAGTTCTAAGTTCAGTTAGAGTCATTGGTTTGCAGGGAGTGGTTATTAAAGGGTATAAGCTGAAAGTGATATGCTTGCAATTTTTATTTTACAATAAACATTTTAGCTTTGGTGAGGAGAACAGATTGTAGAAGGGAAAAGACTCAAAGCCAATGAAACAATCCAAGTGAAAAGTAATGGTGAGTTTTCCTCATGTTGGAGTGTGAATGATAATGACAGTGGTAGTGGCCCTCACAAGAACTAATGCATATTGAGTGTTCCCTGTGTGCCAGGCAGGGACTATGATGTATATGTTCGTGCCTTTTATCCTTTATTATTTCCCAAGAAGCTCATAAAACAGTCGTTGTTATTATCTCCAGTTTACAGAAACCAACACCTCCTCAAGATCCCCTATTTACAAAGTGACAGAGTCAGTGCTTGAAGCCAAGTATATCTGACTCCATTTATAAAGTTCACATTTTTAAATGCTGCTTAAATTTAGGTTCTGAATAAAAAGTGAAGAATAAAACAGATATTATTTTACTTTAAAGATGACTGAAAGATTTTAACCAAATAAGTGATTTAAAAACTTAAGTTTCATGGTCATACTACATAGAACATTACAGAAACTATAAGATTGCATAAAAAAGGATCTAAGAGAAGTTAGGTAACTTGTCTAATATCACACAGAATAGCAAAGAAAGCATTTAAAAGAAAGCATTTAAGATGTGTATACTATGTAGCTGTGGACCTAAAACTGTGAATCAGCGGCAGCGTTTGACATACTGGGTGACATGTGATGCACAGAGGGAAAAGAAAAGGATAGTGACATTTTTCATTGAAACAATAAGAAGATAATAGAGCAACAACCTCCAGGTATTGAAAGGAAAAAAAAACCTAGCTCTAACTAATAAAAAGATGTTTCAAAAGTAATGATGAAATAACCCATCACCAGCAAAATCTCACTCCAAGAAATATTAAAAGAAGGCATCACTGCACTATAGTAGAGACCAACAGGGTTTCACATACAGGGATGAAAAATTTAAAAATTAAAGACTTTTTAAACTTATAGAATGACATTATTACCTATGCAGAGAGTCTAATGAATTCTGTAGTGGGAAAAAAAGGCTACAAGACTAATTGAGTTTAGCAAGGTTACATGATAAAATGTAAATATTCAAGTATTCATTAGCATCTATATATCAGCAATGGACACTATGAATTTGAAATTGAGAAACAAAACCATCTGCAGTATCAAAAATATGAAATACTTGGGCATAATTCCAACCAACTGACAGCTGAAAAACACTTATGAGAGAAATTAAATGGAAGTTATTCTATGTTTATGGACAGGAAATCTCAGTCTTGTTACAACTTCAGTTATCCTCAAAGCAATCTACATTTTTATTTTTCTTACTGTCATGGATATGAAAACAAAACTTAGTCCATATAAAACAAAAAAATTATAAACTTTACTTACCCCAAATTAAAAGATTCTGCTCTTCAAGTCACTGCCAAGAGTATAAAATACAAACCATATACTGGGGGAAAGTCTTAGCAAATCACATATCTGACAAAAGATTTGTACTCAAACTATACAAAGAAGTCTTAAAATTCAATAATAAGAAAATAAATAATTCACTAAAAATGCCAAAATATTTGAAGAGATACTTTACTTAAAGAGATAAATAAAAAAATAAACATATGAACATATACACAACATTATTAGTGATTAGAGCAAAGCAAATTAAAACCATGGTCAGATACCACTTCAAATCTATTAAATACTTCACATCTCATACACTGCTGTTTGGAACATAAAATAGTACAGCTGCTTTGGAAGACAACTTTGGCAGTTTCTGAAAATGTTAAATATATGCCTACTGTGTGATCCATGGTTTATTCCTAAATGGTTACTTAAGAAGAATAAAAATGTGTGATCATGTAAGGCTTGCAGATCATGTAAGAATACTCAAAATAATAGAGGCTTAGCAAGATGGACTTTTGTTTCTCTCTCACATAAACATACCCAAGATGAAAACAACTGTTCACTGGGAGAGTGAATATACAAATTGTGGTATATTTATGATGAAACACTACTCAGCAATAAAAATGAACTATTGATGTTGCACAAAATATAGAGAAATTTCAAAATAATTACACCAAGTAAAAGACACCAGATCAAAAAAAAAAAAAAAAAAAAAAAAAACCTCTCAACAGAACAGTATATATTTGGTAATTTCATTAATATAACACTTTGCAAAGTGAAGGCTAATTTATAGTTTTAAAAAACTATAATTTTTTTATAGTTTAAAAAAACTATCAATGCCTGTCCTGATGAGGGGAAAAGGAGGGCCAATAGAAGGAATTACAAAGGGCACAGGAGATTTGGGGTGATGAGTATGTTCATTATCCTAATTGTGGTGATGGCTTCTTGGTGCATATCTTTGTATCAAAATTTATCAAACTGCATACTTCAAAGTCACAGCTGTATGTCAATGTGCAAGACTTTTACACATTTTGTGTATGTGTGTGATATGTTACTGTGTGGTGTGTTTTAAGTGCTCATAAATGTTAACACAATGTGCACATTACTTTTCTATTGGCTGTAACGTCTCCACAGTGTTGTGAAGGACCTGTGGCCTTCACTTTCAAAACAGAGGAGTGTGCTCGGGAGAAGCTCACAGTGAGCCCAAGAGGAAATAGAGCAATGAAGAGAAAGCATTTTCTAAATTGGAAGGATAGATGCAGAAATTGGAAGAGAGAAGGCTGAAAGAGAGCTTGGTAAAGTGTTTCATAATACTTTTTCCTATTTCATCAAAAGAGTCCTATAATCATAAAATACAAATTAAAGGAATTTAAGATGAGATCATTAAAAAAAAATCTTGAAGAGTTTGCAGGAAATGAAAGAAGGATGAAATAGAAATATCACCCCAAATGCCTTACGTAACAAACTGCTGGTTAATCTGAGATCAAGCTGATGGGTGGGAGAGAAAGAAGGCACCTGCCAGGAAGGTCCCTGGGCAGAGGTGATCTGCCGCTGGGCTGTAGATGCACCATAGGAATTGACCAGTTGGCTCAACCCGGAAGGCTCAGAGGAGCTGCATGGGAAGTTTATAATGCATAGTGCAGAGAATGGGAGAGAACCAACATTTATTGAAAACTTTATCAATCAGAGTTAGGTTCGGCTGTAGAAAATCATGTAAGGATGATTTTCCTTCAAAATAGTAGAGGCTTAGCAAGATGGATTTTTGTTTCTGTCTCACATAAAAAATACCCAGGCTTACACAGGGCAGGACTGGAAGACCTGCCCCACAGAGTGGTCAAGAGCCACCTGTGTCTCTTCTACTCAACTCTCCTCCATCCCAGGGTGGAAGCCCCTCATCCTGGTCCAGAGTATCCACTAGAGAAACTCTTGAGGATCCCAGGGTAGAGTAAGAAACAGAAAAGAAAGAATGAAGGTATAAAACGCTCAGAATAAAACTTCTGCTTTCATTTTGCTGCCCATGATACTATGTCAAGGCCCCACACAGCACCAAGGGGGCCTTGGAACTGTGCCAGGCTGGCTTAGGGTGGGGGAGGAGTGGCCACACACCAGTGAGGAACTAAGGAGAGAAGGCAGGGACCTTTGGCACACAATCTGCTGTCTTTGCCACAATCTCCTTTAGGCTAAGCACTTTTGCATGCATATAGATTTTAAATGTCATATAAACCCTACAAGATAGATTTTAGAGACTGATAAAAATGATGTTCCAAGAGTTCAAGCAAATTACTGAAAGTTGCAACAGGATTAAATTCTAGATCTGTCTGCATCCAAAGCCCATGTCCTTTTCACTATTAAAAGGAAACTTAAGAGTCAGGACCCTGGGAAGAAGTTCCTTCAGAAAAGCATAAATGTGAGTCTGAAATGGAAGCAGGAAGCCCAAGCAGAGTGATTTAAGACTAAAAAAAAACAAAACCAAAACAAACAAACAAACAAAAAACAGTGAATTGACAATTTGTGAATCATTTTGTTTTGTTTTTGATAAGACATTGAGAAGCAAAGGTGTCTGGGGAAGAGTGAAACAGTTTGGGCTTCTGCTACTGAAAACTTGGGTCTTTAACATCCAGTTTCTAGAGGTTCACAATTCCTTACTTAACATAAAATCCACAACCTCTGAAAACCAATTTTTTTTCCTAAATCATTTATTGGCAAAACCCTGATTTAATTTGAGGTGAGACTATTTATTGAGTTGTTTTGTGTAACTATTGTAAATTTTGCTGCAGCAGTATTAATGAGCTGGACCACAGAGACCTTCCATCCCCCCTGGGCACCGTGTAATATGTGCAATATGCACAACGCTATCTATAAATGTTGGAGATTGTCTCTTTAAGACCTACATATGGCCCTAATGGTTCATATAAGGTAAAATAATCTCAATAAAAATATTTCTGTTATTGAAAATGAAATAATGGGGGTAACCAGAGAAACTTAGTGACTCATTTGTCTTAAGCTCTGTAATTCCATACCTGAGCTGTGCTTTCTTTAGAATGACTCTATAAATATGTCCTGAATATAAATTTTTAGGCCTTACTATTAGATAAATATTATGATGTATGCAAGCATTCTAATTAGCTTGGTTTTAATTAGCTTTTAGTCTCTCTAAAAGCTACACATGACATTTTATTTGTTGCAAATCTCTGAAGACTCCCAACTGAAACACAAACCACCCACTCACCAGAGCAGGGGCAAATAGGAGGTCACTATGTAGAGAGATGTAAGACTGCTGTGCCTGGTCCTAAAGTAATGCCACTGAGCACCTCACACTCAGGGGCTATGCACCCTAAAAGCAGAGACACCCTGCTCTTCCATCATAAGGGGATGACCCTTAGCCTCAATAGAGAAGTGGTCAGCCTGGCAGGGGCTCGAAGAACTTAAAACTTTGCTATAGAGTCTGCTTGTGAATCCAATTTCTAGGTCTCTGCTATCTTCTCCCCATGAGTCTGTTTACAAATGGCGTGATTTTCCTTCAGTTCCTGCAGTGTTCATCATTACGTAGTATTTCATCGAGTTCTTATAAAGATAGGCAATGAAGAGAGCACAGGACGATGTGCTAATGTGAATTGTTCTCTCAATGATACTCTTTAAACATGTGTTAGGAATGATAGGAAACTCGACTTCCTAAGTGAATGGAAAACTTGGTGATACTGCAGGGCACATCTATGTCAGTGTCTTGGGAGCCAGGGCCCTCAAACAGAAGAAAATCTTTACTTCTATATTGCTTTGTGTCAATAGAAGAAATTACCTTTCACAGTATGCATTGTGTCCACTTCCAAGATGGGGATAACAACACAAAAGACTGTGAACTAGCTACAAAACGGTTATCAGTTGCCTGATTGGTGATGATAATCATAGCTAAGCAGATAGGTGAGCTCTGTTAAAAATAAGCCAGATCGCAGAAGACCTCTGGCATGTCACTGAAAATCACTCTCTTCTTGTTCTTTTTCTTCTTTTTTTCCCCCCTGATGCTCATAAGCCTCAAAAGCAAAAGATAGCTAGTATCAAACTCAAGGAGAGTAGGAGAATGGACACAGGTCTCTGTGGGTTGCTCCCCTCCTTGGGTGCTTTCAGGGTCAGATTTGGACCAAGAAGAGGAGGCATCCTGTAGGGTTCAAGTCTCTTCTTTCTGCACTTAACTACCACCTACCATAGGCAAGCTGCTATGAGTCACATAAAAAGAAGGAAGATCACCTTGACCTTGTAGAGCATATAATCTATTTTCCTGAGATAAAAGTGCATGATCAAAAAAATTTTTTATGAAAGGCAGTACACGACAAATGACAACTGGGTCTCAGAGCCTATAAATACCATGTACATTTAGAGAAGGTAGAGATTCTTTGGGGGCTCATCTTGAGAGCCCCGGAGGCAAAAACTTCTTTCACCACTGCCTTTAGCATCCAGGTGACCTGAGAGGGAAGGAGGAGGGAAGAGAAGCAGAAAAACACAGGAGAGCTGGAACAGATGCTTTGGCACCTGGAGTCCCCCAAAGATACACACCTCCAATTTGTTAGCACCTTGTGGATGAGGCTGAGAGAGCAGCCCCCAGCTGCGGAAGGTGTGCTTCAAAACATCAGTGCTCTCAGGGCAGCTAAGGGTGTGTGGGTACTGCTGCTCCAGGCTTAACTAAAGAATCTCCAGGACAACTTAGTGGAAGGTAGATTCACAGTCATAGGTAAGGGCATAAGTGCTAAATTATTTAACTACATTTTCTTTAGTCCTGCAAGCAAGGGCTCCATAAACCTGTAGAAAGACTGATTCACAGAAAAAAGCTGAGTGCAGATCACATAATGTAAAACAGTAATTATGCTGGCAATTACTCATTTTAAAGTCTAAGCAAGCTGGCTTTAATAAACCACAAGCCACATATCACCAATGCTCTCCTTTTTATTACAATAAAATAGCACTTTCAAGTTTGTAATTGCTTTATAGACCTAGAAATAGAATGTTCATGAGATTATTTCCACAGGGTTCAAATATTTATGAAAATCCTAATAATTTTCAAAGTCAAAACACAAACATAATTTTGAAATTAAAAAAAAAGGAAAGAAAACAGCTCTCTTTTGCTGTTGTCTTTATACCAAGAATAAACATTGGTCTCACATTTTCTGGTATCTTGAGGTAGGGATTTCTCAGTTGCTACTTCATAGTCAATATTTTGTACAGAGATTTGGATAGATCATGCCTGGACTATTTCTAAAGGAACAAGTTTCTTAACAATGCTCTACTTTTACTAAGATATTTTACTAAAAAGCTTCATCATTTAAGGAAAGATGCTATAGGTGGGTGGTAAGAAGGGGAAAAAAGTGGAAAAGAAAGGAGGGAACAAAACAGCTGATGAGAAACTGGAAACTAGTAGCCACATTATAGCAGTCATTATTAAATTATTTTTCAAATTAAATCTTACATCTCACTATATGAAACAGATTAAAGAGGCATTTTATGAAGCAAGATATATGTCACAAGTTCTAGTTTCTAATCTTTATATAGCCGATCACTAAGGAGTATGTCTATTTTGATGAACCGCCCAAATTGAAATTGGTCGTTACAGAAGTCAGCATCCAATTTATTTTTTGACCTTTTTTTGTTGTTAGTTCTATTATATAGAAAAAATATTTTGATTCATGCTGAAAAGGAGTCACAGTTGGTAACAGTTCCTTACCAGCATGAAAACATGTCTTGTAATCTCAGGATGCTCTTCAATTAAAAGGAGATGGAAGGAAAGCTTTGATCTGAGGTCTGCACAAAAATGATTTAACCTGGCATTTATTTATAGACTTAATAGGTCAGTGCAAGAGATAAAGTGATGAGAAACTCTTTGCTGCCCTCATGGAATTTAAATCTGGTAGGGGAGATAGGCATTAAAATTAATTACACAAATGATTATTTAATCATCGTTGCAGTAAGTGCTATAGAGGGTTCTGCAAGTGTGTGGCTGGACGCTGGCCAAGACTGGAACATTCAGGAAATCTCCAGAGACGGTGGATCCAGAGGGGGGAAGAGGGAGGTGCCATAAACTGAGGGGAGCCGGAGTCAAGGAGCCTGGGCATGGAGCAGGTTGGTTGCTATTATTTTATTTTGTCAGCTAGGGGTGTCTGGTGTGAAGATCCCTTATCTGTTAGAACTTGGAAAATCATACCTCTTTGTATGCTTTATTATATTTTTAATATATGGTTAAATGATATATCAGAAATAAAATTTTCCTATACACAGGTGGCATCTGTATGAGATCCTTATGTTGCTGTCCTGTGACAGGAGCTCTTAGGGACACAATCCAGGACCAAATCCAAGTTTGACACTTCTAGCTTGAGATCAGCCAAGTTCCATATCATTTCTGAATTTTGGTTTTCTTACTTTCTTGGTTTCACTGTGAAATGTAGCAGTAACTCTCACCTCATAGAGTCATGAGAAATGAATTTCAATTAAATATGAAATGTTATATTTCCATTTCCTTATCTCTTTCTTCTTTGCCCTTTTGCAAGGTGGGAATGAGGATACACACTGGCGGGGTTAGTGTGAGTACTGAGGCCCATTTACTGGGTGAAAGTGTGTATTATGTGCTATATTCTCAGAAAGTATCAGGAAGAAAAGAAACAGGGAAACACATAAGAAATATGGCTCTTCACACTTACTTTGGACCAGACATTCTTACTCCCCTCAGAACCTGCTCCCTCTGACAGAATATTCTATCAATTTCAGAAGAGCCATTTGCCTACCTAAACAGGAGTGCAGTGGACGGAAGTGTAGGAGATTCAACTCATGCATGTGGACAGCACCATCATACGCTCTGCCAAAACCCTACTCTATAAAACAATGCTTCCTTTCTTTCTTCACTACATCTTTTTCAGATTTATGGGTTCAAAAACTGAGCGATGTACACTGCTCACAAATTATTCCTGGATGTTCCCTGCCATCCCAGACACAGACGGCTAGATGTTCTTGTGCTGCTCAGTTGCACCTAATTTCCGCTCTGAGCTCCTCACTTCACATTTCTCATTCGTGGCTGGAGCAGGACATCAGTCTCCTGATGGAGGACGTGACACCCAGCATCCTTCCATCGCAGTTGGGGCTAGCTCCCATCTTCTTGGTGAATGCTTTCTTTTACACTTGGGCCACATCTCAACACTAATGGAGGAGCCACCAGCATTTGCTATTGGTGCTCATGTTTTTCTTTTTTACTCTACTTTTACTGGATGTCATCTTTTAAAAGTCTGAAAACCACCTGTGTCCCCTTTCCAGAATAAGAATAGAAATTAAATAGCTAGGGATAGATGAGTGTGTATTTAGATAGAGTAGAAATGTGACAGACAGTGTTGTGGGCAGAATTCTAAAGATTTTCCCACCCAACATTCCCCTGCCCTGTTATTCAATCAAGCACTAATCTAGGTGCTGCTGTAAAGGGATTTTGCAGATTCAAGCCTCAGCTGGGCAAGATCTAATCACTGGGAGTCCTTAAAAGCACAAAACTTTCTTGATAGCAAAAGAAAACAAGAGATGTGAAGTTTGAAGATGAGGGGCTTTGTAAAAGGAAGGAAGTGACCTTCCTCTCAAAAGCAACCACTGGGAGTAACCCTTGGCTGGCAACCAGCAAGGAAATGAGACCTCATTCCCGCAAGCACAAGGAACTGAGTTTTTCTGGAAATATGAGTGAGCCTGGAGCATTCTTTCTCAGAACTTCCAGATAAGAGGAGTCCAGCCCAGTTGACACCTTGGTTTCAATCTCTTGAGACCCTAAATAAGTGCAGCCACCTAAACTAATATAGACAGACAGATGGGTTGATAGATAGATAATGGAGAGATGATGGAGAGATAGATGATAGGGAAGATGATGATAGATAGATGATGATAAATGGACAGATAGATGGATGATACAGACAAACAGACTTTGTGTCTGCACTTTGCATTAATTAAAATATTTAGGGAATAGAAATTACCTAGTGACATGTTACAAGAAGACTAATGATGAGTCTAGATCAAGTAAACACTCTCAATTATTGCTAGAGACTGAATTGACGTTGCTCCTTTGGTTGACATTTATTCAAGGAAAATTTCAACCTCTTTTTTTTTAAAAAAAATATAAGGTTAAGGTTCAAATAGTCTTTGTTATTTAGCAATGGTAGGATATGATTTCAAGCAGTTTCTTCTCCTAGGCCTTAGAGGTTGGGGGGCAATTTTAGTGAATTGTTCAGATTAATGTTTACTTTTAAAAAGAGTCTAAGCATTTCAGCCCCACAATGGAATATGACAGTGAAAAATCTGAGGCCATAATAATGGTGAATCATTCAGTAAATGAAGGCAAATAAAATTTCTGGGAAAAGCAAAAAGCAACATAAGAAATAAACAAACATGACTTCCTGTTTGTTTCTGTTTAAAACCACATTAAATGATCCCAATACTATAAATACCCCCTATTGATTTTGATCTTTGAGAGTTACCTCAGAGAAAGTACAGAAGATTTCATTAAGATGATGGAACAGAACGTAAAGGTTATCAATTGGAACAATGTAAAAGCACAAAAGAAAAAGTCTCAGAAGTGGAAGAGAAGGTACTGCACTCAGGCACCCCAGGTTAGAAAGAAGAGGAACAGGAAATGAAAGTTGTGGTGGGGCGCGCTTCTGAACACTTAACCAGAACCAAGGTAGGAACTGCAAATCTTGATGTAACTATGCTTACACTTGCAGAGGGAAGGTAGAAAGAGGTGTGAGCACAGGGTCAACATTCATCATGGGGAACGAACAATGTTTTAATCTGAAGATGTCTACCTGCAGGAGTGACAGAGAGGTGACTGCCAGAAGAAATGTGGCTGACTAGTGGTGCTTGGCAGCAGCTACCTCTGAGAAGTGGGGTAAGGAATGGAAGAGAATTTGGAAGGGGACTACTGTGCTTTGTAAACTTTCAAATTAGAAACACTAGAAATAGAATTCAAAAAAGTCTAAAAAAAATCATAAAAGATGTTAAAGTACACCCAATTAATCAAATTTAGAATTTTGTCATGTTTTTTAGTTTTTTTAAAAAAAGGAAAATAGTTGAAGAACCCAATGTGTTTCTCTAATCCTCTCTTGATCTGTCTTCTCTTAGTGTAATGATTAACATGAGCCTCGTGTTTCATTCCTTTCAATGTTTGGTTTTGTCCCTAAATTTAGAGGCATAAATTCAAAAAATACATAAGATCTTTTTTAACTTCAAATGAGCAGGCTGCTAACTTTTCTGTCAACATTACTTCTTTAGATTTACTGTGTTGATAGATGTCCGCCATTCTGAAGGTTCCTTTCAATTTGCTATTTAGTATAGTATCTTACAAACACTTTACAAATTCTGTAAAGTACATGCATTGGTGGACAGTTGGACTGTTTCCAGGTGCTCACTATTCTAAACAGTCATCAGTGTCCTTCTGTATCTGTTTTTATGCTGATACACATGTTAAGGGTTGTTCTGTGCCATGGCTAGCTGAGAGCTGCTGGAGCATGGGGAATGCTAGCCTTCAACTTCCTGCATCTTGCAAGCAAACCTCTGAAGTAGATACCAATTAAAATTCCAGACAGCAACATGAGTGTCCCAGTTGCTTCATAATCTTTCCAACTTTTGACATTCTCAAACTTTAATTTTGCATACTTGATAAGGTGACGTGGCCCATCTTTTTATAGGTTTCTCAGACACTGGGTTTTCCTCTTTCATGATTATCCTACATCTAGTCCTAAACAAGCCCACTTTTCAATTGTGTTGCTTGTTTGCTCTTGATGACATAGAGAAGTTATATGATACTGATCTTTTGTCATATGATGCATTATAAATGTTGCTTTCTAGATTCTTTCCAATTTGTATATGATGTCATTTTTATATAGAGGTTTTACATTTTAATATACTAAACTCAAATTTAGCCTTCTTTTAAGGTTTAAGGTTTTATATTTGAAATACCCTCTCTAGCCTGAGGTCATAAAATATTCTCTAATATTTTCTTCTAATTTTTTTTTAAAAATTTCATGTTCCCACTGTTATGATTTGGATGTGAAGTATCCTCCCAAAGCTCCCATTAATGCAAGAATATTTAGAGGGGGAAATGATTGGATCATGAGAACTAAATCCACATAAGTCCATCCTGTTTGAATGGATTGACTAGGCAGTAACTATATGTGGGGGGCCATCCTCGCACGTGATTTGAGTTCCCTCCCTGGCTGGGTGAGAGGCGCTTAGGCATAGCTGTGTCAGAGCTATTCCCCATCCTTCTCCAGGTCCGAGGGCTTGTCCGTGCAGAGGCGTGCCTGGCCACTGCCCCGAAGACCCAATCGTCCCCCCAGATCTTGGGATGCTGCCCCCCTTAATCTTCATTGGATGGGATTTTCCCTTGATTTTTTTTTGTTCCCCAATAAAAGCTCACTCCCTGGCGTGCGCTCCCTCTCTTGTTAGCCTCTTCAGTAAACCTCGCTACAACATTAGGTGGCTGGAGGCTGGAGCTAGGAGAAGCCGTCTAGAGCTGGTATTAAAGGCAATAAGAGTCTTGTCTCTTTAAGTTAAAACTCCCTAGCAGTTTCTCACAACTCGAACCTTCTTTCATGAAGCCAGTGCTGGTCACGTAGCAGAACTATAGGCAGGTGGGGCATGGCAGAAGGAGGTGGGTCTCTGGGGGCATGCCCTGGAATGGGAATATACAAAGTGGAAATTTCCCTGTGGAAAATACACCTTTCCAGTGAAGAACCTGATTTGCTTCTCTGATCCTCCCTTGCTCTGCCCTCTCTTGGTGTAATGAGTAACATGAGGCTGGTTTGGGGCTAAGCAGCCTTTCTCCACAGCCATGCAGTCAGCCATGTATGGACTGAACCCCTGAAACTGTGAGCTACAGATAAACTTTTCATTCTCTAAGTTGTTCTTGTCTGGTGTTTTGGTCACAGTGACAAAATAGTTAATTAAAACACCCACTTAATTCTTCAGCCCAGATGGAAGTTGTTCTGGGCATAGTGTGTCCTGATAGTCAGCATCATTTACTGACTAGCCCCCACTGCTTGACAGGCTACCCTTGTTATACCATGTTTCTGTAAATGGAAGGAGATTGCCAGGCTCTTTGTTCTGTTTCAGCAATTATTTATTTCTTATCATCAGGTCTTCTGAAAATTGTATTTTAACTATTCGTGTATATTAACTTCAATAAATATATATACTGCTAAAACTAGAAACCTAATCATTTTTTACTCTACAGGAAGAGAATTTTTCATTTTTTCTTTGGAGGCTCTATTTTTTTTTTTAACGTGTTCTCAGTAAAACCATGGATGGCTGCCTCTACCAAAGCACCACTCAAAGCAAATTACCTTTACAAATCGTCACAAAATTGTGGAATGCATATTCCTTGGAAATATATTTTATTTAAAACTGAGTAAATTAAATCCACATATCATCATCTTCTCCCTTGGTATAAAATAAAAATCATACATGGGAGGTGTTCAGGATCTATTCTGGGAGAGGAGTTAAAAACAGGCTTTAATGCATCTTTTGGAGCCATTAAGCCTTGCCAGGTAAATAATGTGCGTTTTAAACATCCCTGAATCTATATTTACAGTCATATGATAAATGGTTATGGCTCCAAAGAGAAACGTTAAGGCCTAATGGACATTTAAAACAGCCCCTCGATATATATTTATGCAAGGGATTCAAAGAGACTCAAAAGCAGTTTAGTTCTATTTGATCAATGGCAATCAATGGTTTTGAATGATGAGGATATTTAGGGTCCATATTTAACACTTCTATAACAAGGAGTCCTATAAGTTTATGGTTATAAATACTTCTTTGTAGCTTGGGACAGATGTGGAGTTTTGAAATTCTCCCATTAACATCACACCAAAAAAAGGCCAAGAAAATTTAGCACAGAAAAAGATGACATTTACAATAGTAAAGTTGTGGTACCAAACAAGGAAGCTGGCGCATCCTTTTTATATCCTCAAATGGATTTTCATTTTATGTTCCTCAGTAGGAATCATTTTGAAGACAATTTCTTCTGAAAATACACTTTGAAGCTTTACTGTTTTTAAAAATTCTATTTGATTCAGTTTGCACAGGACTAGGTTTCTATTCCTGCTCCTTTCTCCCTTTAGAATCACTTGCATTTCCATTGTAGTGTTTGAATGAAAGAATCCATCATAGCTACTGAGGCCTTTAACAGCCCCTCCTTGTGTGGGGAGGGAGCCATGGAAGCAGAACTTGTATCAGATTTTTGGGAAGTCTTTATTGGCTCAAGAGTGCTAGGGACCTATAGAGATTCATGGAAACTATCCAATAGTTTGAAATGGATAGTTTCAAAATTTCAAAATGGATAGTTTCAAAATTTCAAAATTTCATGAAATGAAGTCACCATTAATTTATTGGGATGTTTAGCTGATTCCTTTTACTCCAAAATTAAAAGAAAAGAAAGAAAGTATTACCTACCACTCTCAAAGCTTTAAAGTGCTGTCCTGGGCTAGTTTGTTTTCTTGCTATTTGGGCACACAATATCACCTCTCAATCCCACCATGTAACTTTATACTTTTGTTTAGATGAGTCTTGTATCTCATTGAGTTCTAATACGGAATTCAAAAAAAAAAAAAAAAAAGTCTGTCACTGTGAATCTAGAATTCCATAGCTTCAAATCAGTAAGTGATGTCTAACCTAACACATTGGTTCCCTCCTTTATTGGTATTCCGTGTTGTTATAAACCTTTCTCATCAGGAAGTATCAACAGAGATGCTAATGTCAAGACAGATGACCCAGAATCTCTAACATCAGTTCATGTCATAAAATTCTGTTGGATTTTCTCTGCATTCACTTCAATTTGAATCACCCATTTCACATAATCCCCAGTTCATTCACTGAAGAAAAATCAAGTGAGGTTCATGCAATAGGTAAGAGGTGAAATCAGACCATACTTGACTTAAAGTATTATTGGGCAAGTATGTCACACAGAGTGAGGCATCTGTTATCCCAGAAAGCTGGCATTCTACTCAATGCCAAATATATTTCTACTCAATATACTTTATATTCTACTGGGACAATCATAATTAGAAATCCTAACTTCACAGATAGAATACTAACGAATCTACTCAATCTATTGCAATTACATTCAATGTCATTTTTTATATAGAACATACCAGAGGTTAGAAAATAGTTCCCAATATGGATGATAAATTCACAATGTAGGAACATAAATAAACATGGTTCCACAAAGAATAACCCACAGAGAGAGTGTGGCACCCAATATACTGGGAAACACATGGAAAATCCAGAATGAGACAGTCATGACATAAATAGAAAGTCTGTGGGAAGACAGCCCCAGAAAAAGTTCCATGGATATGCAGGTGCTTAATTGATGCTTTGGATGGTGGCTTAATAAGGAGACATCCTTAGAAGTGAAGAGAAAAATATACATATGCAGAGTGGAAACTATGTAAGAGGTTCACTGAAGGACACAAAGGAAACGAGGACAGGCAAGGATGAGGACCATCTAGTCGTAATCACTCATATTCTACTTTCACACAGAGAATTAGTTAATGAATTTATAGGTTTCCGCATGGAAAATGATTCATGTAGATGTTAAAATGTTATTTATTTCTTATTATTATTTTATTACCATAGTATTACTTTATTAATAAATTATGCATATATTTAGGAAGTTATGCATTATGCATTGTTGGAGTGCCTAGTTACATTATTTTCACTGCATAATTATATGACTGCAGGATGTTCTGTCTAGCCGGGATCTGAAAAATCAGAGGCTGGCAGGATAGGGGTCACAGGCAGAGGTGGGGTCAGCCAGAGAGGAGACAGGTCAAGCTAAGGTCACTGTCCAGTGCAGATAAAGGACTAAGAAAGATGTGAAAGCTGAGTAAGAAACATTTGACTCACTTCATTTTGGACAAGGAAGGTTACACTGATGTCAGGTTCAGATATAAGATCAACTTAGGATAAAAGGTAATTTTATATTGGTAAATCCAATCAAGGTTTGGAATCACAGAAAAGTCTGAGAGAAATGTGCTATTCTAACAACAACATGGTCATCCAGGTCCAACTGGCCAAGTCCACTCTGAGAAGCTCCCATTCCTTCCTAAAGAATGGAGATGATTAAGGTAGACCTGGTTTTCCAAGGCAGTGGGAGACAGACTTCCCACACAGAATTCCCCATGACACCTGAACTATTTCTGGTGATGAGTTTTTCTACACAAAAATAACTTCCTGGTCACCAAGCCCCAAGCAATAATCTACCTCACTAGAAGTCCCTCTGCTTGCCCGAGAGAAGTGATGACTTGGGTTCCCCTGAAGTTCTGTTTATTGAAGAACCCACTACAGTGGGGTAAGCCTGCTTCTCTTTGAGGCAAGAGGTGGCTGTGGTTGGGACTGTGACTGGAACTTAGTAGGTATTTAATAAACATTTGTTGAGTAATCAAATGAAGGAGTTATTTACCTAACCTGTGCACTTACTTGCAGAGGTTCAGGTTCATTTGAGAAAAACCCAAGACCTTACACAGGCCAATTTTATCACTTTAGTCTCTGGGACCTAAAGCAGCCAGCTCTGGGTGGGCTGTGCTCATGGAGGGGGCCTTGCTGCTGAGTTGGGAGTTCAGGGTGAGCTAGTGGCAGCTGCCTCCAGGCAGAGATATGCTCAGTCAGGTTTCCAAATGCATGTGGCCGCGCAGGCTGGGAACCACATTATGTGGTAGTTTCATGTAAAAAATGTATTTTCAGGTAATACTACTTACTACTTCCTCCTATTTTCTTTGTCTATTTTTTTTTTACCATTTTCAAAATCTCAAGTTGAACATTTAGTAGGCTAATTATATACAGCAGGAAAACTAGAATAATAGTCATTACAATAATAATTCCAAAACCCTACCTCCCAAAGGTCCGGCCTTTTAATATCATGTTGGAGGTTAAAGTTTAGCATTTGAGGGCCACAGACATTCTCCATAGCAGTTGTTACTGGGAAAGGATCTAGGGAAACAAAAGTGAATAAGACAAAATTTCTGCACTCAAAGAATTTGTAGTTCTGTGTGTGTGTGTGTGTGTGTGTGTGTGTGTGTGTGTGTGCATATCAAGTAAGAGAATGTAAGAAGGAGAGAAAGAAAGAGATGGTGTTTAGGAATAGGGTAGGGGTAGGCAGCCAAACTTTCTTTTTCTTTTATTCTTTCTTTTATCCTATTAACAACTGAGCTGCGTCTACTTTGTAACCTCACCTCCACTCCTTGTTTTTCAATGGGCTTATTGTTTTGTATCATCTCCATAACCTGCCATGCCAGAGAACTTCTCCACAGATGAGCAGAAGAGGATTCTCTCACTCTCCCTGCTCAGTTGGTGGGTCTGAGCAGGACTGGGTCCATCATCACTGGGATATTCTTCCTCTGTGAGTCAGGCTCCAGGCTGTGTATGAGGACTGCTTAGATGTGAAAATGCCTGGCCTGTGCATAGAGAGAGGTAAGGGTTCCTCTCAGGAAGGGAAGGAGAGACGCAGTACTGGTTATTAGAAAGTAAGTGAAGGAGTACCAGGCAAATTGGATAGTATTGATTACATGCGTCAGTATCTCTCTGACCTTCATCTGAGAGACAACTAATCTGACACACATCAGAGAAAGACATGGGGGCATTCTCAGATTTGCACTATCCATGTTTGGAAAGTTAGAATACTCCTATGGGAATTTTCATGCACCTTGCTACCTTACTACACATACAAGGTCCAGATTTTCATATGGTCTCATGTTTTTCAAAAACCTAATCTAAATTCATTAGCTGTACTCAGATAATTACGGAAAAAAAGTAAAGTGGCTTGTAAGTGCAATGTTAATTCATATTCCACAAATGTACTATGCAGTTGTGAGCATGTAGGCAGAAGTCCTGGAATGATTTCTACTCGTTGTTTTCTTGAACTCATGACACCAACACTTAGTGCTTTTCTGCAGGATGGTTGAAAGGTTCACAAATCCAATATCCCCAGGAGTTATTTCATTAGATTTCCTTTCTCTAAAGCCTATCTGGAATGCCCGCCTTCCTTTGCAACTCTTATTGACTGACGCTGATTATGCCATCAACAAACCTCACTAACTCCAGTTCTTCCTTTAGATCATTAATGGTCAATAGAGGGCCTGAGATGGTTCACTATTAACTTTTCATTCAGAGGACTGGCATTGAATACTTTGCCTTTCTGTTTCATTGGCTTTCTATGGGGAAAAGCAGAGGAGAATGAAACAAATCCTGAATTCTTTCTCTATTGTTTCTATGTATACATTAGCCTTAAGATAGTCAGGGCATCTTCATATGAGCTGAGCACAGAGATGGTGCTAAGGAGAAAATGTCTGCTGTGTCCAGCTTCCAGGGCACATATGCACAGGCCAGAAAGGAGCATGATCAGCATGAGCCTCTGCCTCAGCCTCTGCCTCAGTCTTCCTCAGTACAGGTCTGACTGATTACAAGATCATGGAAAGGCCTTAAAATGCAGATTCACAGGCCTTGCCTCCTCAGATACTGGTACAGTAGGTCTGGAGTGAAGCTAAGGAATACATATCTATACAGTTATATATAAATATGCTACAGATCCACATCTACCTATTTTCAAAAGCTACTCAGTAGGTCCTAGTGGGAAACTGGGTTTGAGAACTGCTGTTAGGGGAAAACTTCAACTTCTCTCCACTGCCCCAAGGTGCCACGGGTGGGAATGAGAAGGAAGACTGTTGCTGCAACCTGAACTGGACTCAGTCACACGAGCTTGCTGAGCAGGTGACTCCTTTGTTTCTGTAAATCAATCATCTTTAAATACCCTAAAAAGCATTTATTTGCAAGTGAGGCAGACAGTCATATGGGATCTTGGGGCAGTGGTTGGTCTTCCCTTTCTTATCATCAGAAATTCAGCTTTGGTCCCAAACCCTTAGGCAAAACAAAAATCCTATAGTAAATGAACCCAAAGTTCAAAGAAGAGATGCATTTGCCTATGGCTGCTAGAAAAGCCATCCTCTTGGGATCCTCAGTGCCACCTCAAGTACTTCATCACCTGCATTTCTTATACCACATGGTACTTGCCCTGCACTCTGCCTACTAGTTGGTACTCATTGGTACCCTGGTAAATATATTAATTTTTTCTTACTGTTAAAATTCCAGTGATGTTTTAGCTTCCACATATTTTTTTCATGCCTTTTTATCTGGAGACCCAAGTTATGAACAGCCCTGGCTGCTCCTCAGCCCACACAGGACCCTAAGAAACAGCATCCAGGCCCATCAATATCTAATTGCAATGAAGGAAGAGGAACAACACTGAGATGCTAGGAGGGAGTCCCCACATCCTTTTGTAGCACCCAGATGTAACTGCTGATTGCCAACATTCCCAGGAAGATCAATATGCTAAAAAGCATAGCCTCCTATGAATGATACCACCTGCAAGAATTTGAGTAAAACTCACCCTGAAAGGTGTTTTAATCTGACTCTTATTATTTTCACCCTTCAAAAAGTTACACTTACTTTTGTTCACATGCAATTTTAATAGTCCTAGGAGACTGAGAAGGAGGGAGGAATAAGTAGGCAGAGTGCAGAGAATGTTTAATGTAATGAAAACTGTTCTGCGTGATGGTGAATACATGTCACCATGTCACCATATATTTGTACAAAACCATAGAATGTACAACACTGAGAGGGAAACCAATGCCATCTAGGGGCTTGAGACACCAATGAGGCATTGGTGCAAGTTCATCAATTGCAGTAAATGCACCACTGGTAAGGGAGATCAAGAAGGAGGGAGGCTACACCTGTGTAGGGCAGGGACCATGTGAGGTGCCTATACCCTTCTGCTCAGTTTTGCTATGAACATAAAATTGCTCTAAAAAAAATAAAGTTCATTTTGTTAAATGGCTCAATAGAATCTCAGCCAAATGATGTTGCTTCAACAGTTTCTGAAAACAGGTCATAGAGTACCCCATGGAAACCAAGCCTCTAGAACCCTTAGCACCTCTTGCCCATCCCTGATGAACACTTCAGGTGGCCTATATGGCCTAGGTGGAGGCTCAGACATTTAGGAACTCGGGAGGATTTTTCCCTCTTCCAGCCATCTGAGTTGGTCCCCTGCTGGGCCAGTGTTCCAGTTGTCACAGTTCTTGTCCTGCTCCCTCACACCTGGCTTTGTCTTTGCTGAGCCCATGCGATCCCCCCTTCAGTGGTCCTAGACCTGGTTGCTTACTCAAGTGCTCTTTAGCCCAGGTCTCAGGTCTCACTCAACTCAAGAACAACATCTCAGCTCAAATGGAGGATTTCAGACACAGTGCTCCTCCATGGATTCAGCAATCTTTAACTTCTCATCTTTGTTCCTCATCCAGTTATGATTTATTAGTCTATAATTATCTGCCCACTTGGGGCATCAACATCAACATCAACTTGACTGATTTAAATACCCTGATCTAAATGTGCTTAGGGCAGGCTAGCTTGGGAATGAAACTTAAAAATTATCCCAGAATGAATGCACCTTGTGTGTGAAAAACCAAATGACCACCACGTTGTCACTTATTCTGGAGACAGGGGACTACAGGAGTGTCAGGTGCAGAATTCCATCTGATATGCTTAAAATCACCTGACACAGAGGCCACTATCTGCCCATATTATGACCCACTGACCTCTATTTGCTTTGGGGCAGGTTATAGAATTGCCTTAGATATTTGGGATTAAGTAGGAAGTATCCCCACTTTGGAGGCAAGGACAAATACCAACATGTTTAAACCAAGCCCTTTTATAAAAGAAGATATTTAGCATTCTTTATAAAGAGGCCCAGCTGTGAAATAAGTAATCCCAACAAATAGAACATAAAGAGCAATTGTCAGTTAAGTAGTGGTAACACTGATGCCTATGAATTTACTGCATTTTCTTTGTTATTCCCACTTTAGACATATGAAAATATTTGCAGCAATTTTATGCTGAACAAAAAGCAAGCGCTCAATCAGGCTAAGTGCCTCTGATGAGAGCACAACATTATTTTCATTCTTCATTTTTAATTAGGATGCACCAGAAAATTACAGGTTGGTTCCTCTTCTCACAACCTTCTAAATGCAGATGAGCAGAGCTGCTTCTTGGGTTAACACTGACAGTTCCCAGTGTCATTAGTTAAATACAGTTCTTAAGCAAGCTAAGAAAAAGCATCAATGATGGGCAATGCCAATGTCAATAGATCATTTAGAAAAGTTTGTCTCTTCTGGGAGTTATCTCATAGACACACATGGTTTGCCATTTGAAAACCAATACTCTTCTTCATAACAGAACTTCACCTGCCCAGTATTAGGGTTTGATTTTTAAAGTTAATGTAAGCAATTCAGGGAGCAACTATGTTCAATATACATAAATATTTTAAACCTAAAAGAGACTGGGCCTTTGAGATCCTTTAGATCCATCATTTTATAAGGCAAAGAAAGAAGTCTGGAGAAGTTGAATAGACTAGCCCAAAGTTATAATAACACCTTATAACTTATTAGTTTTTATAGTTTAAAATCACTTTCATGTGTATCTTTCTTGCTGTGGAAATTGAAGCTTACAGAGTATAATCAACTTTCTCAGGCCACATGCCCCATCCATCAGCCTTCCCTTTGTTCATGTCTGGCTAAAATGGCTTGTGAACTTGAATATTCATGGCATTTCATATGAGATATCTAAAAGCCCCTTAAAGAGGTTTAAATCCAGTGGTCTTAGTTTTATTTCTCTTGGCTGCTTTCGTAAATTAAAAGATTATATCCTTCAAAGTTTCTTTTTCATGTAACTACAGACAAGTGATTTATTTTGTAGGTTTGCAATGGGAAAATCGACATCAGATTTCATACAGTTGTGCTGATGACCAAGGGGGTAGCAGGAAGAAAGCAGTGGCTATCTTCTTTGTACCATGGTAGGCTCAACATTGGACTTCAGAAGCATGGTAGACATACATAATATTGGCTAATAGTATTGATTGGGTTCATCTACAGACTCACTGACCATTTCCTTTAAAAAGCACCAACTGAACTGCATAGATAGAAATATTGTCCCCAGAGGGCCACTCTGGACATAGATCTGCCAGAATGTTTTCTCTTAAAGGCTTCAGAGACTTCAAAGACATACATGGAAATCCCTACTGATAAACAGATTCCTTCCTCCTTGTCTTACCAAGATGGCTGCAGACTGTTTTTGACTTGAGTAGACTATATCCTCTTTAACAGACTTTTCCATTGATGATTCTTGCCCACAAATGCAATGAAACCTGAAACGAATGTTGCCTCTAATTGACTTCACCTGGATATTTAATTTCATGGATATGAATAGCTAAGCTCACCATTTGTCCCAGCAGTTCCTCTTCACTTTTCTCAGCCCACCTGCCTGTGAACTCCAATTAGTATCTCAATCCAGCCTCTATCCTTATATCCCTCGTATATGCCACACAATGTTTTCTTAAGTATCCTTTTGTTAATAGGTAATTTCTTGCACCTTCTCGTCTCCTCATCAAATCATAAACAACGTGGCCATCAGGGACTCCTTTGTAAGTTCACTAAGTGCCTCATGTGTAATAGACTATCTGAGTATTAAATTTTGACTAACTTTCCTTCCTAGCCCTATGAACTCTGTAGTGTTGAATTTTATTTTTGTGCCCAGGGGGGAAAAATAAAACCTAAAGCAAGTTAAATATGTATATTTAACCACTTGCAATAGTTACTTAAATCCAGCCTCTTCTAATTTTATTCTTAAATACCATAATTAGGAATTGTCTATACATAATGTAGAATCTCAGTGAGCTACCACATTATTCGATTAGTCATTCTCTACATCTTCAGATCAGTAATTAACATTTCACCTGTCTCAAATTGTGCATCGTGTCTTAGATGAAATGCAAACAAAGTGAAAGGCTGGTTTTAATAATACACTGCGCCAGTTGTCATGATAGAAATGTTGTGACTTTGGTAAGTATAGTACTTCTTTTGTTAGATGGCAATTTTGATTGACAGATCAACCCAACTGTTTTAAATAGCTGATTATTATCCAACATGTTTCTTCTCCCAAACTCAGCTAAAAAAAAAAAAAATTATTCTACTTACGATGATGATCAAAACCACTCTGTGAGTAAATGCTTTACCCTGAAATTGCGACTGTGTTATTCTGTGAGGCTGGTCTCCAGTAGCTGAAATACTGCTTCCGGTGAACAGACTGAGAACCGGATGTCCTGGTGCCCTTGCCTTCTGTGGGTGAGGAGTTTATACCAATTAAGTCATTATGGAGCCTAAGGATTAAATTCAATGAAACAGGAGTGAATCATTCGCTGTGGGGGAAGCGTATCATCTATTCTAGGCCAGAAGGAAACAATTTTACAAATGACCTTTTCTAGTGTGACAAGCAGTCCCTTTGGAACTAGGGGGAATTGAAGCTTGTTTCTCCTCACAGGATAATTTTTCCTCCTCCCCAACACAGACCCAGATACCATGAGATGCCAAGCAAAGGACTCAACTTGTCTCCTTTTAGCTCTTAAGACTAACAGATTTATTAGTTTAGGTTTCATATATAAGATAAAAATCAGCATCCACAAAAATGTCAATAACATACCCGATGGGCTGTTCAAATACAAAGAAGTTAAAAGGAATAATATAAAGCTTTGGACATAACAACAAACAAGCAAATAAGAAATAATGTTCAGGTCCTGAGCAAGGAATACACAAATGAAAAACAGAATAGGCCTAGACTGTCAATAAGCTCAACAGGATTCAACGAAACAGTTGTCAGCTAAAAGGCTAATGCAATTTGTGAGTCCATTGTTCAGTAGAAATGAAGTATTTTTACAAAGTTATGTGTTGCTCTTCCCTGATTGAGGTATATGCAAATTTTGTATTTGCTTCTGTGTATTACACTTTGAAAAGTGTAAAACATATTACATAAACCTCTGGAAAATATTATAGAATATATTAAAACATTGCTAAGACAAGTGAAATAACTAGTCCCTCCACCATCCACAGATAAACATTAGCTAGTAGAATCTGGTGTGCAAAACCATTTTCCTTGGCATGTTTGGTTTAAAGGTATTGGACGGTGTCTTCAAACCTGCGTTGCTGCTCATTGTGCCCTCCTTCAGGGGAGAGCTCTTCCCTGGTGAAGTTTCTCCCTCTCTGGAATTTTTGGAGATATTTTCTGGAACTTGGAGTCCTGAAGTTTCAGAAACTTCAGTCCTGAACTGTCTAGCTTGTGGATATTTTCTTTTCCTCCATTCAATGTTCAGTAGAAATTTTCAATTGAAAAGATTTTGACAAATTTAACTCTCATTTTTTTCCTTGGGTTTTCTATTTTCTATCTTTTTCCTCTTTATTTTCTCCTCTCTTTCAGTGGTACTTTTAATTGCCACATGTTGGAGTGCATAGATTGATTTTAATGCTCTAATATTTTACTCATATTTCCCAACTATTAGACTTTTATTATTTAGGGAATATATTTTCCTTTGTTTATCCATACTTCCCAATTTAAAATTTTTCTGAAATATGCACATATTTATATATATATAAAGTTCAAGAAAACTTTTCCCTCTATTTCTGTTGTTCCTGGCTTCTTGTTCTTGTTTTATTAATGTTTTACCCCCTTAAATCTTTCTGAATTTGCCTCATGCAAGTGACCTTTTGTTTCTTGATTTTTCTGGGTAACCCGTCCTGGAGTACAGTTTTTCTTTTTTAATAATGTATCATTTCTCAAGCATCTGGAGATTCTGATTGCCCACTTATATTTAAGAGTGAGACACAGTCGCCCGATAGAGTGTGTCCATATTTGAACTACACTCATATATTTGTTTTATTTGGCCTGAGAAAATCTTGAGTTCCCTGTCAAGGTTAGGGTTTTCTTCTCAAAGCTAGATGAGATCGGCGTTGGTCCCATCTGCAGTCCTGAACTGTCTAGCTTGTGGATATTTCTTTTCTTCCCAGATGTTAGTTCTGCTTCCTTGGTGAACAATTTTCGTCCCACTCTCAGGCATAAGGGTTAGTTGTATGCTGTTGTAAGAACGCAGGGATGAAAGAAAGATGCGAGGCTAGGCCTTCATGGAATGTAAATATTTTCTGCCTCGCTTTTCAGACCTGCCTAGAAAATGTCCCTGGTATTCTAGGCCCGCTAGCCCCCTCCTCTGCTGTGGCCTCAGCAGGACATTATGTATGCCTCCTCTTTGATTCACTGAGAACACTCTTCCATCCATCTTCTATCTTTCTGGGTCACAGTTTAGTGTACCTTGGCTAGGCTGTGGTTCCCAGTTGTTCCATCAAACCCCCACCTCATGGGTTGTTTTGAAGATGTTTTGTAGATGAGATTACAGTCCACAATTCATTGACTTTAACAAAAGCCCACCCTGGACAATCTGGGTGGGCCCGACTCAGTTGAAACGCCCTAGGGCAGAGCTGGGACTTCAGGGGAAACAAAGAGATTCTACCTGTAGGCAGCAGCTCCAGCCCGTGTGCGAGAGACTCCCACCTGCGCTTGCTGGCAGCCTGGCCTGTGCTTCTGACCTGTCTGGCCTGCCCCCCAACTCTGCAGTTCTGTTCCTCAAAAGGAATACATGTCTTCTGTTATGCCTTACTAACGCATGGGGGAATTTATTGACCTCCCTCCCTTTTGTAGTGCTCATCACTGCTATTGATTTATGATACTACATTTTAATGAATTATTATGAAGGAAGACGATGTGAGCACAAAACCTTAGTTCACCACTGAGAGCCCAAAGGCCCTGATTTTTTAACCAACTATTATTTTTAGAATATTAGTTTCTCCTCCCCAATTTGTTGTTATTATTTTATTATTATTATTATTACTACTATTATTACTATTATTATTAATGTAGTGATGAACATCACTGCATATGAACCTTGTACACCTCAATATCACTAAGTTTCTACTAAGGGATTTCTAGGAAAACATAGGATAGATATATTTACAATTTTTTGTTACATATTATGAAATTTTCCTCCAGGAATTGTAGACCCATTCCCACCTACACTGTTGTTGAGAGTTACTATTAAACTTTCTGAGGGATAATGGCAAATGGGATACCTTCAGGGAAGACTGTCTATCACAAACAGTAGAATCAGAAAATATAATTTCAGTTGAAAGATAACCCTATGACAAGGCTCCAGCCAATTTCCAGGAGAAAGCTCGGGGGATAGGATTGAGACTATGAATGTGAAAGAACTCTGCTGGCCTTGACCTCAGTAAGGGATCAGATGATCCCTGGCCACCTCTGCCTGACCTTCCCCTAGGTTCTGTGTATGGCCAATCATCACCTTGCCATGAGGAGACCTAGCAGAAACAATCTGGTCCACACAGTAACTGCACTGGAACTCTAAAGGACCTGGCCAAGTTAAAAGACAATGGCTGAGCAAAATCATGTCTATTGGACGTGAGAGAAGGCTGTTGTTCTACATTCACAATGAACTTGGGATCCATTTTCATATTTTTATTAAAAACAGGTGGAGCAGGGCAATCAGCTTTCTGATCTATCACCTGCATAGCAGAGAAAGCAGCTGTAACTTTTACCTCATAAAAGTGAGGTAACAGAAAATGGGTGATTTCATCTCAGAAACGAAAATGAAATTGTGAATTGGGATTATTGATGGGCTTTAACCACTGGGGGGTCATTGAGCCTGAGTAGGAAACTTAAGTGTTCAAATGGGGATCATCATTTGGCCACAAATGGCCTTTTCAAACAAAAATTGCAACATGAGCGTGGTAAAATATAGACTGCACAATGTCCCTCCAATAGTGCATTAGAAAATGCACAATTCTAACAACAACATATTTTCTCCTACACAGTAATTTTTATAGTAGCAATTGAATTTGCATAATTCTGAATGCTAGGCATAAAATAAATAAAACACAAAAAAATTAATAGGAGGCCAGAATTAGTAAATAAGTGAATGGAAAAATATACATTTTTGTTTACAAATTCGACCAAGAATAGCTAGGCCAGAAAAGGAAATGAAAAATGAACATCTGTTATTGCCTGAATCATTATTAATATTCATATAGAAATAGATGCTGCTGAATCATTCAGTATGGAATCTTAATGTAGTTTAATTATTTTCATCTTCAGGATTTGCACAAGCTCTCTGAAAGCAATCTGTGATTAAAGTTCCCAACAGATTCAGAATATGAAGCCTTCCTATTAGTGGTAAGTGTCCTTGGGTATACCATGAAATCGGCAAGATCCCCAAGGCTACATAATTCTGCAGAAATGAAGAAACTATTTCTTCACTAAAAATGTTTGCTGTTTGAATGGATCTGAACATGTCAGTCTTAGCTAATGACTGAATGATAAGTCTTCAACAGTCTAAGCATTAGTCTTTCTCTTAGTCAAAATAAACATGAGAGAGCTCAGTTATGGCAGCTGGAGTAAAAGTCTATCGCATTCATCTTAGGTTCAAGTCTGACTGCTCTTTCTCCTATTTGCACACTGTTTGACCTTCAGGTTGTCTTACCAAATTTCCACCACTGTTACACCCACCAAATGGTGACTGATTGGGGTAAGAGTTAAATGAGATGAAACTGCACTTTGATGAAGAGCTTCTAAAGAGCCAGGACTCATTGAAGAATTATTCTTTAGGGTATGAATCCACCAAATTTGCTGTTTTTTTCTTTAGTATCTTATGTCTGATGATTGAGGGTTAGGTCATTACAATGGAAAGAGGAAAAGAAAGGGAAGAAAAAGATGAAGAAGGAAAGACAGAGAAAACAAAGAAAAGTAAAGAGAGACAAAGAAACCCTGAGGAGAGTGGCCTTAGCTGCCTAATAAGCTCTCAAAACATGCCACAGCAGTTTCTCCTTCTTACAAAGTCACAACACTAAGTCACACTGTTTATTGAAATTCTAACCACTTGTCCCTCCTTCTGTTCCCTTCTGTGTGTGAGTACCAGTGGTAAGAAAAGATACAAAGGGTCTTTTGTCAACTGGTCGACATTTTAGAGACTGGAGCTCACAGGAGCACAGGCAGGGCCACACGGAAGTTGGTTGTGGTCTTCGACTTAACACTCCAGTGAAAATCCCTTATCTTCAGTAGCTTGTCACCAAAGCAATCATTTACACATGGCCCTCTGACAACTTATCAATCATGAGGCAGCTGCAATTTAAATATTTTGGCTGAAAACACCCCCTCCTTATGTCAGGACACATTAATTTGAAATAAACATTTTGCTGAGATGTGAAATGAAGCAGATCCATTAGAGGCTACTAGTCAAGTGTTTTGATTTATTACTTTCTCATGCAGGGTTTGCCGTCATGTAGACACTGTCATAGTTGACCAGTGTGATGGATTCTCTATGGGACAGGAAGGGAATTGGAAAATACTGAGAGCCTGCTGGGTGCCAAGGACTATGCTAGACACTTGACCTTTCACATTTCTCTATAATGATGTTTAGGTAGGTATTTATTTCCAACTTAGAACATTAAAAATGTTTTTAAAATTATCATAGCTAAGCAGTGACAATAAGAAGAATAAAAGCCATATTCAGATTATTTCTTCGGTCTCTTAGGTGCCATCATCTGAGACCATCTCATGTGTTCAGAAAGAATTTTCTTATTTCCCTGACCCTGGGTAGTTTCCTTGCAGAGCAATAGTTGTTGCACAGAGGCACTGTTGAAAAGTGATGAAAAAATGCATTTCAACAGTTTTAAAAGTCCTTGGCAATGCTCAAAGCACAGTCTCTGCCCATGACAATGCAGGTGAGCATTATCAGATGCCACAGCCTATGCCACTTCCTCAGCACTCCCTCCTTGCTTGGGAGATGACTTTCATTTCAGATGATCCATGAAGTTCCTAGGGCACACCCTAGAGAAGTCTGTGGTGTATTTATAGGATATCCTATTATCTAGTTTCAAATACCAAGTCGGAAGGGAGTCACGCAATAGTGTGTAGAAAAGCTTTTGTTATGAAAACTCAAAATACTAATCTATCAAACAAAGATGATCTGATTGCATTTTGAATAGTAAACCATACACAGGACACTATGTCTGCATATAAATTATAACCTGAGTAATGGAACCAAATGCTTTGGTAGTCTTGCATTTTTGCCTAAGTTCCAGAGCTTATCAGTTGTTTCCAGTATTTTTAAGTGATATTTTTCCCTTAATTTTTATTTTTATTATTATTTTTCCTTTTTTAATTTAATCATAAATTAAGCCATGCTTATAAGCCTCATATTTATAAGCATGAAGGCTCCTTCATAGGGATGAAGGACTGAGTCAGATATCTCAGAACTATGACCACTCTTTAAGAGGGGACTGCTTTCAACAGCATCCATCACAAATTTTCTTCACTGCAATTCAAAACATGAGAACTCGAAGGTCACCTGAGGCTTTCCTCAAAATGGCTCAAATTTCCCAACATGTATCCCTTTCTTGTGAATTTTCAGATAGGTAGCCAGTCTATGGTATACTAAGGTATCAAATTAATATAACATCAATACTGGACACTGCAGAGAAAAATACAAAGGTGGTGACTATGGCCAGTATCATCTGAAGTTATTATCATATTTCTTAACAAACATCCATTGACAAACTAACTTTAGGGTGCTGAATAACAAAAGAATACAATAGCCAAGGTACAAGCATCCTGCTCCCTAATTTTCACAACTCTCTCTCTCTCTCTAAAGATGAACCAAAGGTTGAACTGCATCTGCTTCATGCTTGTAAAGTAAGTGTTCTTATTTCCACATGTCCATCAGCTACACCAGCAATTACAAGTAAGTAAATATCCTCTAAACAGAATTGATGATCCTGATGACCTAACCAACCAATGAACACCTTTTGGGAAACCTTCTTATTACATATAATCCATGAATTTATTCCTGTCCTTATTTCATTGGCAACAGAGGTGGGGACATAGGACATTGTTTTAATCAGTTTTGTGTCACTGTGACAAAAATACCCCACAGGAATAACTTAGAGGATGAAGAATTTATTTGGGGCTCAAGATTTCAGGGATTCAGTCCCTGGAGACCAGGTCCATTACTCTGAGACCAAGATGAGGCAGCACCTCATGGGGAGAGGGCCCAGAAGAGGAAAACTGCAGCAAGGAAGCAGAGAGGGGAAAGAAGGGCCTGCAGGGCAGATGCACCCATCCAGGACACACCCTTAGTGACCCATCTCCTCTAGCCTGCCCCACCCAGTCCTTCAAACTAGGAAGATCTGACTAGGCTACAGCTTTCACAATCCAATCATTTCACCTCTGAATATGCCTGTATTAACATACAAGCTTTGGGGGAGATTTCATATATAAGCCCTCCAGAAGCAGTTTATCATAAATGTGAAAACTGCTACAGATCAGTATTTAGATGAAGGTAAGACACGGGAAACAGAGGAGAGTTCAGATTTTATTGTCTCCCAAATTTGAATTTAAACTCCAGTTCCTCTACTTACCAGCTAGGAGGTTAGCAATGCCCACCTCCCAGGGCCCTAGGAGTAGTAATAACCTCCTGGGGGCTGACTATGCACTGTATGCTAACCCTTATAAATGCTGTTTTATTTAATTCTCAGAACACTCCTCTCTGAAGGCTATATTTTGATTATAGCCTTTTTTATAGAAGATGAAACTAGAACCCAGAGAAGTTAAATAGCTCTAGGTCACACAATCAGTGAGCAGCAGTTTGACTGAAGTCTGAATCAATACCCACTGTGCTCTACAGCATCTCACCACTGGTTGCCTGGCCAGAGCACCAGGTGCTTACCACACAACCCAGATCATAGATGCCCAGTACATGTGGCCTCTTTGGACTGGAGAGAGAGGAAAGGCCTCAAGGAGAGAATTTCATTTGCATTTGGAAGTATAAGCAGAATTAAGTCACCATTAAGGTCAGGGGCCTGGGTAAATAAGGTTTGGCTAAGCAAGGCTGGTGTACCTCATGCCAACCACAGTGGCTGGATGAAGGATCTATGCCAGGATATGTGCCCCTTTACAGGGTGATGGGCAGCTTATTTAATGAAGATTATAAATATAGTTCATCATGCTAAGTAGGTCACCTTAGAGGATAAGGAGCTCATATACAACTGACAGATTCATAAGTTGAAGAAAAACTCATTAACGAAAACACTCTTAAATTCAGAGGCTGTGAATTTGACAGCCTATGGGGTTAGAATAAACCTCTCTATCAAGTGAGCATCTTTTCTCTATTATTCCTTCAGCAGTATCCTTCATAAGACCCAAAGAGGAGCAGGCAGCAATTGAAAACAGAAGGAAGGAAGCACCCTCAATCTGCCGTCCTTGGATCCAAATGAAACTACTCCTACCTCTCCGTGCCACCAGCTCCACAAGGTCACATAAATCACAAATAATAAAATCCATTAAAAATTCCAAATGTCTTCATAAAAGCACAACCTTCAGTAGAGCTCCCTTGGCCTGCTTTAGTTCCAACAAAGGCAGGTTGAAAAGTTGTTGGTCGAAACGTTTAGAGCCAGAGACGCTCAATTCCTTTCACAGATTTGTTATCAAAATGAAGCAAATGAAAACCAAACCAGTGCTCAATGATCCTATTCATTATTTATTGCTTATTTTTAAGTAAAAAAATTACCCTGGATCAGTCACTGGCCCTCACTTATCTGAACTTTTCATTTATTGACCATATGACAATGTCTATTTCTAAACAGACTGAGGGTCCCAATCCTTGATGACACCCTCCAACCTTTTAGTACTGTCTCCTCAAAGTCACCAACCAGCACTCCTGCCCTATGCATGTGAATATTTAGATACATCTCACCCATGGTGTGCACTCCTTTTGGATTGACATGCACACTACCAGATCATTTTAGAGATGGAAAGTGCTTCCGATTTTTCAGAGATTGGCTAATATGCGAGTTGGAAATATATAATCATTTCTGCCCTTCATTTCCCAGAAATCTAAAACACCAAAGTGAGTGCAACTGTGAGCTTGTTTAGAGACATTTTGCATATTGTAGTTGTTCTTTAAATTCACCCTGTCTAGATGTGTAACAAACATAAGTTGCTCAAATTCAAAGTAATTGACTTTCAGCCAACTGTGACCAAATCTCTCCCTCTCTCACACACACACAACCTCACCATGTGTTACAGCATGAAAACCCATCCAGACTCAGAAGGTCTCCACCCCAAGAAAACTTTTAATGGCTTGTCTTGAAACACAAATATTCTGCTGTGGGTAGAATAATTTATTCACTGGGGGTGGATGGTGTAAATTTGTCTCACTGTACAGATTATTTTTAACAGAATTATTTTGTATATTTATCATTCTGAAAATATGCACAAAATTAATATTTTGCCATTATGTTTGTAAAAAAAAAAATTCTTTTTTTTTCAGTACGTATTTGGTATTTGTTAGTGTTTCTTTAATGAAAAGGAGAAAAAGAGGGCCCGAGGAAAGGGAACAGCAAGTATGCATATATTAAGTTGCACTTTTATCACCAGTGAATATTAAATACCCCAAATCACATTTTAATGTATCTAATTATCACATGCATTGGACGAAACAATGGGAAAGAGTATAAAAAGTAGCTATGGACAGCAGATGCCTAGTAAAATGTGTCTGTAGCACATGGCTATGAATCCCATCCCTCATCACTGACATTATGTGGTGTGAGTTTCTATGTCCCCTCCACAGTGTGGAAACTAAGGGACAATGATCAGAGGTCTAGAACAAAATGTGACATTTTAATTTTTCTTGACCACAGAGTGCTTGCTTTGTCAGTGTGCCTTTCTACTTGATGATTCAGTCACAAGGATCATGAAACTCTTGACAGAAGGGGCTATCTGTGAATTAAGTGCCTTATGAATAGAAATATTATTAGATATACTAAATTAAAACAACAATTAAAAAGACAACCAAGTCCACCTAGGACAAAACGTCAAAGCAACTGAATAGGTTTGTTTGGTTTCCTTGCATTCAGTGGAAACTACAATAACTCAGGGCAAGTTTGGATGGCTTTGGCCACTGAGCATTACTAAGGCCCGTTTGGACACTATTTACACAGGTAATGAACTATAATTATTAAAGGAGAATAAACATATTTCTGTGAAATAAACCATAGTCAGGTCTTCACATCAATAAAAATATCTTTTCACTTGTGACAGTTATTTTCACGGCTTGAAAGGTCATCATTTGCTAGAATAAATAGGCAAGGAAGAAGCTTTTCAAGCTGTTTGTAAAGGAAAATGAGACCCCAGATTGGAGGAGACGCGAACGGTAATGAGAAAGTGGGATGATGGGTTGTGTGTGACTGCAGGCAAGCGGCTTCCTCCTCGTATGAAAATTTAATGATGGGGTTACTTTTCCAAAGGGAAAGTAATAACTTAGGTAAGTAAAGTTGTACACTCCAAAAATGAAATTATTTTCAGTTTTAAAAATATAACCCCAAAGCTATATACCTGCGATTTTTGTCAGTGTCATTAACTGAGCACCAAAAATGCATTTTGAATATCTCATTGTCTGAATTGCTCTCTGGCCCATCCTGCTTGGCAGGGAATTTAAGCAGCATGTCATGAATGTGGATCACGTTTCTCAGATCCTTGGAAGTTTTGGGAAATGATTCTGGGTAAATAAGGGAAAATAGGAATCAAATGCAATAGTTGTTATCCTTCCCATTGTTTGTCTATTTAGGAGATGACATTTTATTGACTTGAGGAATTCTTCTTTTCCCATGCAGTCCCTTCCTGGGACACATTCACATGGATGGGCACGGTGCACATACAGGGATTTCCACTGATGGGGAAACCCCAACTGCATGATGCTTCAGATTTGTTGATGCCCAATATATATTAATTGAATTAGTGAATAAATGTCAAAGTTATTCTCTTTGTAGTATGTAATGCAAATATTACATGCTGGTAGCATGCAACCTACCCAACAAGTGATTAATCAGAACCATAAATATGTGCTTGTTGTAAGAACATAACACAATGTGTATTTGAATCCTCCACATTTCCATGCCAGGTATTTAAGGATTAACCCTTCTTCCATAAACAGTAATCATATTTCTATTTCTAGATGACAAAAAAGTAGGTAAAATAAGAAATGAACTCTGTTCACATAAATCTCTTCAACTTAAAAAAATAATCATATCTGGTCTGCTTAATGCCAAAATGACTGCTTTAACCTGCATTATCACTTTTCATTGGCTTATTGTAGAATATTGGAAGAAAGAATAATAGTTAAATGATACTTATCTATTACAAAATACAAGATCAACAGATAAAGAGGACCAGCCCCTGCCAAAGAGGTCACTTCTGAATTTTGTGTGCTGAATACTCATTTTATGTATTGATTGTTTTTTTTTCACCCAGATGTCTTTGCTGCAAACTAAAACAAAGTCATTAATGTTGAACAAATATGTTTGTGTTGTTCATTTAACACATATATGCACATATATATTATGTGCTCTCTCTTTCTCTACTATCCAATGCATAGACACACACAGGACGTTTCAACTCCCACTGTCCTGGGAAGCCCCTCCTAAGTGCATGTCACAGCTTCTTTCTTAGATGGGTCTTCTGCTAGCATCCTTGCTGTCATATGCCACTGTGAAATGCATTGTAATTAGTTGTACATTTCATGTCATGGAGCTGCACTACCCAGTGATAACAGGTTAGAGCTGTCAGCTCAAGCATCAAGAGTATGAAAGGATATTAAGTGCAAGCTGACAACTCAATGGGAACACTCTCACCCAGGAGTCATTCAAACTTTGGTCCTCCACCAGGCAACAAGCTGTCTTTGCAAGGGATTCTCTTTCTAGGATCAAGCAACATCCCTTCTTTCCCCTTACCAATATGCGCACACTGAGAGGCTAGTTCATTTGTAGGCTTGAGTTTTTCAGAAGCCTCTAGAATTATCCACACAAGCCCCCAGCCTGGACTCAACTTATGTTTCTATCTGCAAATGAAGACTTCATTTCAAAAGTATTCAGTGGTATCAAATAAACACCAACATTTAAGTTAGCTACCCAAAGTTCAGAAATTGAACACCGACTGCCTCCGAACAGGGTGTTTCTGGATACACAGAAATGTGATTTAAAACACACCACCTTAGGAAGCATTCATGCATAAAAAAACAGTAAAAGGTACATTATAGAAAAAAAATAAAATACAAAAGAGAAATGAAAAGATAATTATTTTACCCAGATTCCTAAAATACATATGGCAGAAAAATACAGAACATTTTCATTCTGAGCAAAATAGTTATTGGGGCAACATAAAAATGTGTGAAATCAGGGTGTAACCTGTGCCCTACCCAATTCTTCTTTCTCCAAAATTACAAATGCTTAAATATTTTCAGATAAACAAATATTAAGGGACTTGTAGAAAGTGACTTAGCTCACAACTTCCCCTCTCTGATTTCCCAGTATACAAAGATCATTTCAATTAGAGGAGGAATGCAGAGTAATTTGGCACAGAAATGCCTATTTCTATTAAAAACAAACAATACTCTTCAAACCCTTCCTCCCACACTTCAATTGTTTTCGGATTCTAGCTCTGTGGTTTGTAATTTTCTTACCGCAAAGTTTTATAAACTGAAGATAGAAGTAATTGGTTTCTATTATGCTAAGTGATATAGGATTTGCTTAGTTTTGTTGTTATTATCACTGAAGGCTCCTCCCCCAAACCCTACAGTAAAACACAAGTCTCTTTTCTGTGCAAGGAAGTAGTACATTATGAACATCAATAGAAATCAGACATGTGAAGAGTGACTATTTCCCCAAGACTGATGATGGTTTTACAATAATGTGATGACTTAGCCAAATAAACCAAAACCTATTAGTAGGGACAGCTACAGGTCTTGTTTCCACAATGCTTTGGCTAGGATTTGCTTGGAACACAATGAGAATAAATGAATTGTGAATGTATCAAACCAAAATGAAATGGCACCTGCTAGCATTCATGCTCTTACAATGTCTTAATGAACACATAATAAAAAGGAGACTCCATCAGAGGATTGTGTCCATTGGTAAAAACTCTGCCAAGGCACATCAAGGTCTAATTAAAACATCAAAATATGAGAAGAAACACAATTTGACAGATAAATGTGAATATCATGGCATTGTCATTGAGATTTTCTAATGAGATTAGATTCCTTCTTTAATTGACATTTCCAACTGAGGCACTGATAAGACAGACTTAATGGGAACAGTTATATATAGCTGGACTCAGGCTGGATGAATGAGCATTTGACATTTAAATATCATAAACGATATATTCTGCACTCCCCTCTCTAGCCCTCTGTCAATATATGAAGGAAGTGCAGATCCTTTAAATCTACAAAGCACAGAGAACACTACACATAATGTAAATCTACCTCACAAGAACACTGTTGCATGCAGTCATTTCCATTCAATGCAGGTAGAGTCTTAGATTAAAATGGAAAAAGTCTCACATAGAATCCCTACAGGTAATTTAATTTATTGTTTATAAAAATGAATGGAAGGATATAAAGTTGCTTTCGAAAGTGTGTCAATGATTTTTCTTTTCCAAACAACGCTAATAAGGTGCTTTTCTGGAACTATTTTCATTTGGTACTAACAAAAGACATGGGAAAAATCCATCAACTAATGCAAGGTTGCACCATGATCAAGACAAAAGAAATAAACCCATCATTTATTTTAAGATATCAATGCGAGAGCTTCTTTCTTTATTGGCCTTTAATGAGGTTTCCACCATGAATTCACCTAAAGCACTTTAGCTTAATGAACAAAATTTGCTATTATGAAGTCTCTTTTGTATCAGGTCTAAAATCCAGGTACTGCAGCTCCAGGATCTGCGGTATGATCCACTACATTTAATTCCCTAAGAGTCCTCTGTAGCCTCTGGAGTCAAAGCCATTCTCCTCCATTTGCCCAATTTACAGCTGGAGTTCTTCTGATAATGCAGCGTGTATCAAAGAATCATTGTATTCCTACAAATCTTTAAACATAACTGCAGAGAAACAAAGGATGGTGGACTAGCATAGACGAAGAATAAAACATTAAGCTCTAGGAGGCAAGATTTTACTGAGCATGGTGAATATAAAGAGAAAAATAAATGATATGAAGATTGTATGCTTTAACATGCTATTATGCTGCCTAAATATTTATGCACAAACACAATTTCAGTGAGTTCGATATATATTTGTGTATATAAAAAGAGCATATACACATTTATAAGTACAAATGTATCTGAACATGGACAGGCATCCTTAATATCTGGACTAAGCCCTATGTACTATTTTCAGAAAAGAAAAAATAATTAGTAAGTTTATGAATTGTGTACTATTAGCTCCCCAAATATTTAAAATACACCCATTATGGTCCAGACAAAAAATAAATAATACATTTTCGTGGCTTCCAGCAGCTTAGTTTATGGCATAGATAGGAATATACCCAAGCAAGCACATTCAACAGACCCCTGACTTTCTTTTTTTTTTCTTAAAAAGAGAGAGAGAGACAGAGAGAGAGGGAGAGAGAGAATTTTAATATTTATTTTTCTTAGTTTTCGGTGGACACAACATCTTTGTTTGTATGTGGTGCTGAGGATCGAACCTGGGCCGCACGCATGCCAGGCGAGCGCGCTACCGCTTGAGCCACATCCCCAGCCCCCAGACCCCTGACTTTCCCTAGGAGCCCACACAGGATTTGCACTGGGGGTAAAGCTTGAACTGTATATTAAAGGGTGAGGAGGCATTTTTCACACAGATGGTGTGGAAAAGAAACAAGAAAGGGGGATTTATAAAGGAAGTATGAAAGCATACGACCACAACAAATGGCCACAGGCTCAGCAAATCCAGACTTCATGGTTTAAAAATTAAGTTTGCTTAGAATCTCTTTGTGCAGGATAAAGGGGGAGGTGGGAGCAATGGAAGGAGCCAGATTACAGCTCTAGACCTCCAACCAGCAGCTCAACAGAGCAGCTCAGCTTTATGCATTTTTCCATATGCATCTTTAAATTGGATTTCCCTTGAAGAAAATATCTGCTTCTAAGAAAAGTATGTCTAGAAATTATTTCACAAGAAGCTCATGGTCCATGTTTGAAAGCACTGGGAGTGGCACTGAAAGAGTCTGGGTTCACTGAGGACCTGGCACGTCCCTTCAGGGGTGTGGACTTCAATCCAGGACAGCAAGGCCAATGAAGGGTGTGATCATGTAAATGACAGGATCAGTCTTGTTTCTTTGGAGAGTCAATCCAGCAGTAGGGTGGAGAATAGCTTGCAATGGGGGTAGAACAGCAGAAATAGGAGATGGTGAGAGTATCAAACTGAGGACTCTGGGATGAAGAGAAGGTATTACCCAACATCTGAGCCTGGGGGATGAGAAGGAGCAATCTACACCCATTGTCCAGACCTAACAAAGGTGAATGGTTGCAAATAGGTGCCACAGTTTTTATTTTAAAAAGAATTCTTGGGGCTGGGGCTATGGCTTTTCAGTAGAGCGCTCGCCTAGCACATGCAAGGCTCTGGGTTCAAACCTCAGCACCACATAAAAATAAATAAATAAAGATATGTGTCTAACTAAAAATAAATATTATAAAAAAAGAATTCTTATCTTGATCATCAGCAAGCTCATTTATTTTGGTAGCTATTTATTTTTTTTCTAACATTAGGTCTCTAACCAATACAAACAAAATTTATATGATCAAGTGTTATTCTTATTGGAGTCAAAAGTGTGGAAAACCCTGTAAGCTGAGTCCATTGTTCCAATGAGGCAAAGAAGCCCAATATCATTATGGCACATTTTGAGGATCTTAAGGGAAAAAAAAAACCTTAATGATGTTAAGTATTTTTCTCCTATTACAGATTTTGAAACTGAGGCCAAGAAAACTTAAATGACTCACCCAATATCATAAAGCCAGTCAGTGTGAGGCCTACATCCCAACTGTGCTCGTGTGGTTCCAAAGCAATCATATACTACCTCTATGCTTCCCCACCATGCTCCCAGCTCTTCCCTACAATTTTTTATCATTCCTGGGATCCACCAATGACTCTTGCAAAATATACACTTCCTTGGAAGTTTAAATATTCAGGAGTGAGGAAAAGAATATGCCCAGGGTTGGAGGAGAGGACCTATATACCAAAATGGAGGATCAGGTACCAGTGCAATTTTACTAATTGGTCCAGAGTGGCAGATGCAGATATGACCAGGACCTGTGGTCTAACCCCCTTAGAATCTGGCAGTACCAAGATCTCCTCAGTAGTGACAGCATATTGTCTACACATTTGCTGAAATACATGTTACTTTATGTATGTAATGGAAGTGTCCACTTTGTCCCAAGATTGGTACGTGCAAAGAATCCCAGCTCAAACTAAAAGGCTTCTTCTCAGAAAAACAAAAACAAAACCAAAAACAATCAGGTGAATAGAAAGCCTACAGAATGGGAGCCTATCTTTACCACAAGCACATCAGATAGAGCACTAATCTCTAGGATATATATAGCACTCAAAAACCTTAACACCAGAAAGACAAATAAACCAATCAATAAATGGACCAAGGAACTGAACAAACACTTCTCAGAAAAGGTTATACAATCAATCAACAAACATAAAAAATGTTCAAAATCTCTAGCAATTAGATAAATGCAAATGAAAACTACTCTAAGATTTCATCTCACTCCTTTGGTATATATACACAATGGAACATTATTCAGCATTAAAAGAGAATAAAATCATGGCATTTGCAGGTAAATGAATGAAGCTGGAGAATATAATGCTAAGTGAAGCAAGCCAATCCCAAAAAACCAGAGGCTGAATGTTTTCTTTGATATGAGGATGCTGACTCATAATGGCAATTGGGGCGGGGGAGTAAGAGGGGAATGGAGGAACTTTAGATAGGAAAGGAGAGGGAGGGGAAAGGAGAGCGCAAGGGGGAGGAACGATGGTGGAATGAGTTAGACATCATTACCCTAAGTACATGTAGGAGACACGAATGGTGAAAATACTCTGTGTACAATCAGTGTCTTGAAAAATCGTGCTCCATGTGTATAATATGAAATGAATTCCATTCTGCCATCACGTATAATAAATTAGAATACATTTTAAAAATTTAAAAAAGAATCCCAGCTCATCCCCGGGTCCAGGTACATGAGTGCTCCGCCCTCATCCAGCATCCAATAATGCTCACCCTAAACTCACTTGCCCTACCCCTCTCAGGACACCCTGGGAGCTCACAGATGCTGTGGTGGCCTATCTGAGTCAATTGTCCCTAGGGGAGTGTACCAGGATGGGCCCATGGTCTTTCATGGCAACCTTTCCCCCTGAACCAACTCGGTATCTTCCTATCCTGCAGGACCAGGCTGTGATGGCATTCCAAGTCCTTTTTCTCATAGCCCAGAGTCTAATCCCTTTTCCTCCCCCTTTTCCTACCTTCCATTTTTCTATTACCTCTGTCTTTAGGCTTAGAACAGGACCTTTGGGTCCACAATGCCTCTATTTCTTATTATGCCCAAACTCCCTTCACAGACACTCTCAAGGCCAGGGCCAAGTCTCTCAGACCTTTTGATCCCATTCTTGAATTCCAGTACTTGCCAGATCCTTAAATGCTTGATGAATGAATGTGGGATGTCTACCTCAAAGAAAGCAATGGCAAAGAACAATCTTCTGCATGCAGCTCTGTTGCCACAGTAACCAGTGGGTGACCTCTGTGTGAAAAAGGTAGCTGAGGGGGCAGAAAGCTAGGAGAGCAGCATTGCAAGTGAGTTCCTCCTACTAATGTGAAAAGGAAGCACACTGGAGCCTGGAGGGCATGGCACATGTCTCTGGCTCTGCCTGGTGGCACTGTGGACGCTGGGTTGGGTTTAAATGTTGGGATAGGATGGGAAACAGGAAAGCAAATAAGGGATCCAAATGTGCAAGTGTGGATGTCTCTGTTACTGTTTTGCATAAAGAATCCATGTAGTTGCTGGGGGAAGGGGTAATCAGGGGTCGCTGTTTCTGTCTCTTTGAGGTGAGATGAACAGGGTACTCCAGTGGGCTTAAAAAGCCTGATCCAGGAGGTGAAGGAAATGCTCATGTTTCTAACAACCCATCAATTAGCTGGTCCAGTTGACGGCCAACTTTTGACTGTTTTATAAGATGCTCAAGGCTAACATCCCCATAAATGCTGTGAAGATGCTAGGAACCCACAGATGAGTGCTGATCCTATCCAACAGACTAATGAGAGACCAGGATGGTACCTGGAGATGACCTCACTATGTTCAAGTGAAGTAACAAGCACAGAGGAATTTTGCTGAGGCCAGCCAGACAGGTAAGGATGTGGTGACTAAGCAAACAGCTTCCTATGGCAGTGACTTCTTCCTTCTGTGACCAGCTGAGGAAAGAGATGTAATTTTCCTATCATCCTCATTCTCAGGGTGAGTTGGGATTGACACTTTAATACATTGTTTTACAAATAAGAAAAGCATCTGTCTGCAATTCAGCTCTCTTTGTTTCCTATGGAGATATATCTTCCTTATGCTAGAAGGGCTGAGAAATTAGCTGGACTGATAGGAAAAATAAATAGTGAAGTGCATAGGTAGAAACTAGTAGTTGCACAGTGAGGTGAGTCAAGCCTAAATCTAAACAACTCTGTTATTGTCAATTCTTCACATTGCTTTTGAGTTGAGAAAGCCAATCTTGGTTTTATCTTGATTTTTAAATATTAGCCAAAATGCTATAATAAAATATTAAAAAGAAAAGTGTTAAAAAATATCATAGGATCATGTCCTAAAAATGTTTCTCTAAAATAAAAAAAAACTCAGTATGAAACAATAAATAAGTAAACACTTCGGCCAAGTCCAATATTCACTTAAATGTGAAATAAGATTTACTTGAGTCTGGTATAACTTCAATTCTAGAGGAGAGAAAAGAAATGTAATCAAGTGTTTACAATGCAATATCATAAGATATATAAGAGAATTGAGTGTAAAGTGATATGGGCACAGACTTGCTAATAATATTCTGAAAATAAATCTTTTTTAAATAAAAAGAATTTGGCTCAAGGAATGAAAACGATATGTAACCTTCTGCTTTACTTTAATTTTCCTTAAACAAAAAATGTGTAAAATGTATATTCACACATACACATATACATATAGAACATATGCATATTTATATATACACACATCTACAAAATATATGCACACACAAGTCTAAGTGAAATTTAATATGCAAAGAAATATGTGTGACCATTGTAGAAATACCAGCCTGCCCATGTCCTATTACTAAAAAGGCTTTTGATCCAACCAGATACCACATCTGCTAGCAAAAAGATATATTTGACATAAATCTTAGTCATTTACCTCCTCTTTTTAAATTATTTTTTATTTGTATAGCTTTTTTTAATTTTATGTCATTTTATTGATAGATAAAACATGTTCTATCAAAATTCAAACCAACCCAAACAACCTAGTTTAATAGAGGAAACTCTGAATCTAAAAAAGCAACATCATATATATTATTGTGCTTTGTCCTCATATAACATAACCTAAGACCCAAATAATGACATAGTAAGTAATTTTTTTTCCTTTAATATGAATACAGCCCCAACCATCCAGAGGGCTGATTCTTACTCTACCCCAGAGATGTGTTGCATACATGATAATGTAGGAAGTATGCAAATAAAAACAAATACGAAGGCAACTTTTCTCTACTTACTATGACCTTGACTCTCCTTCTATTTCTAGTTCCCTTGGAGATGTATTCTAACTAAGCACTAAACTTGCTGATCACCACACCCAAGGAGAGGGTATGAGAAGAACTGAAATACCTTTTTGAGGAACAAATCACAGCCATCTAAATTACTCCTTTGACAGAGTAATGGATCTTACAGATGAAAGGGAGCAGAAGGTGTCATTTATCTTAGCTTCACAAGACTTGTCAACTATTCTTGGTCTTTTTTCCTGAAGAACACATTCATAAATAATTTGGAAAATTATGACTCAGACCTCAAAATCCTTGAGGTAGACTACCACAAACCAGGAATGGGAACTCCAAAAAAAAAAAGAAAGAAAGAAAGAAAGAAAGAAATTAGTCATCTATGTCTCTTGGGGTGGAATGGAAATCATAAAGAAATTTATCTGGAAAATACATTGAGCCTGGTTCTACCCACGACTGATATAAGTGACTCCTCTCTTGGATAATTCAATTTCCTCTAATACTGTAAATACACACGTGCTTAATAGCACTGTGGTGGAGCTGAAAACCCCACTGGACCAACGGTGGGTGCACCCTGAGAGTCAGCTTCTGCTCCATGTAGCTCAGGCTACATAGAGTCTGTCAGGGGTTGGATTATGTCACTCCAAATTCCATATTCTGAAGTCCTTACCGGCAGTACCTCAGAATATGACTTCATTTGCAGCAGGGCCTCGAAAAAGGGAATTAAAATGAAGTCATGAGGGTGAGCACTACTCCAATATGACTGTTGTCATTCCAAGAGGAATTCTAGATACAAACATGTTCAGTGGGAACAAGACTGCTGTGAGAAACAGGGAGAAAACACCATCAACAAGCCAAAGAGCGAGGTCTCAGAAGAAACCACCCTGTGGACACCTTGACCTCCGGACTGCAAGGGAATGAGTTCCTGTTGATGAAGCCACCCAGTCTTCCGTGCTTGGTTCAAATCTCCAGCAAACACTGTGCCAAGAAGCAGCTTTAGACTGACTGCTTGTGGTACACAGATGGTATCTACTTGGCCAGAGATGAGTAAGTGACCCACCAGGGTGACCGGGAGCACAGGTGTCTGTCCATTCAGGCAATGATCATGAGGCACCAACCAGACTGGCTTGCAACAGGGTTCACAGTGGTAGATATGGTGGATTGACAGCTGAAATTGAAAAATGGGGCAGATGCACAAAGAAAAAGTGACATCCCAAGGGGAGACCATGTGGCTGTTGGTGACAATTGGAGAGAGAGGTGAGTCCTTCAAGTTGCTACAGACTGATTTCCACATCTGATTTGGATCCTCATTTAACCTTAGAAGAGTCTCTCCTGCTTTTTTATCTTAAGGCATTTGTGGACAACTTGATATCCAGGGGAGACTGACTCTTACATCATTTTGAACCTGGGAGAACTATTATTCCAAATGGTAGCAGCAGAAGCTTCCAAATCGGAAACTGGATTTGTCTTTGGGAGATATTGTTCTTTAGTTGACAAGAACCCTCTGGTGGGACACTTTGATTCTGCAAATAGAAGAACAGTCCCAGTTATTTCATTCTTGAGGAAACCTTATCTTCTTTGAAATAACTCAAATACTCTTATTTTTTCAGAATGAAATAGAAAATAAGCATGTTTTCTAATATTAAAAATTGAGTATACATATAGAGTTTTTTTATTTAATAAAAATAGCTCCTGATTTTGTCTACATCTAGGTTTTGATTTAGATTTTAAGAGATCTAAGTTTACAGAAGTACATCTATACTTAAAGTTGCAAGTTATACTACGGGGATGTGTGTGTGAGGTTTTTCACTCTTGTTCAAGCAGTTGCTCCTCAGAGGTCAAGAGTGGAGACTGAACTGCGACGAAGGCATGCAGCCATAGCTCTGGATTTCTCTTCATCTTGCACTAGAAGAAAGCCTGGGCAACAGAAGTGGACGGGAGCTCTTGGGTGCTACACTAAAGTTAAACATGACGAGTGAATCCATATATTTATTTCTACTTTCTCCTGGAACATGACAAAGAAAACAGTAAAAGAAAAAGCAATGGGTACAAACTCACAAGAATCTTTTTCTTAGGAATGGGAGAGGAGACAACAGCAAGTAAGAAATATTGACAACAGTTTTTGAAAGGAGAGTTAAAATTAAAGTCTGTGGTGTATGGAAAGGGGGATGGAGGTGGAGCTAGACCAAGAAATGAGCAGCTGGGGATGACCGAACCCCACGCCCCAAGACTCAGAGATTTGAAGGGGCCATGTGTTTCTAAGACTTCTCCCAACAGGAAAAAAAAAATGTTTACTTTCTGCTGAGATTGAATGATAGCAAAGTGAATTCAGAAACAGGAGTCCACTTGAGAACCTAGTTGAAGGACAAAGCCCAGAGCCTGCCGGGACGGGGAGAAGCCAGCTCCTTCATGCACTCAGCTCTCTGAGAGCTCACAGCCTGGCTCACACCACAGAAGGAGGTTCCAGGAACTCTGAGAAGGAACACTTGTGTGGAAACATGAAAGAGAAAGAGTCTTGGAGAAATTGGCATTTGGAAATCACCCTGCCAAAAATCTGACTCACCTTGGGATCACCTTTTAAGTTTTTATCACCTCACTAAATAGTATGAACAACACCCAGACATTTGATGAAGTCTTACCACATGAAAAAGGGAGGCAAAAACAAACAAATAAACAAAAAAAACCCATAGTTTTTTTAAAAAAGAAGTACTTGAATAGAAGAAATGTTATAGTAAGTCCTAAAAAGCTAATTTAAAAAATCCTCAGAGAAAATATTGTGGCCATGTAATAAGAATTGGATGCTATAAAAATGAAGATCACTATGTTAGATACTAAAATTTTAATATCAGAAATAGGAAATATCAGTAGGAGGGTTGGAAGATATAAGTTGAAGAAATGCTCAAGGAACTAGAACAAAAAGTTCAAGAAACAGAAAACACAGGGGAAAAATATAAGTAAATCCTGTGAATATCTAGGAGGGTCAACAAGAAGAAGGAGAAGGAAGTCTCTCTGCTCCATCTTTACAAGTAAAGATGGAGCAGAGAGACTTGAGGACGCTGGCCTTGAAGACTGAAGTGACTAGTCACAAGCAGAGATGCTGGCATAATATTTATTAGGACAAACAAATAGTGGCATGAGCATGGAGGCATTAGGATTCTCTCCTAATGCATCCAAAGAAAGCAAGAGCTGCTGACATCCTAACTGCAGCCCAGTGACACTAACTCCAGATTGCCATCCTTCAGGACTGTGAGACAATACATTTCTGCTGTTTTAAGCCACACAAATTGTTGTAACTTGTAATAGAAACCAGAGGAAAACAATGCATCTCCAAGGGTCAAGAGTCAAAATTAAATCAAGATTCTCATTAAAACACTAGAAGACTATGGAAGCACACCCTTACAATTTCAGGGGAAATGATTTGCAATCCAGAATTATAAACTAAGTAAATGATTAGTTAAGCACAGGATAAAATAAAGTCATATTCAGATATTTGAAGTTTTAAAATAGTTTCCATAAAGTCTTTCCTCCTTCAACATGAAGGAGGAAACCAAAAAAGAAGAAAAAAAAACTAGGATCCAAGAAATGGTGGAGCCAACAGGGAAGAGTAAGTGGCCCTCGTAAGATGAAAGGGAAAGAATGCTTCAGGATACTGCTATAAAATAGTCCCAGGGTCCAATCAAAGTGGGGGGGTTTGAGGAGAGATGTTGCCAAGGAAACAAGTAGGAGGTAGAGATGACTTGGTATGTTTGACCATACTGACAGGAGTTTGCAACACTGGTAGAATGTTTGAGAAAGATGCATCGGTAACAGGCCCAAAAACTAAGCAAAGAAACAAAGCAATGTTAAGCTCTACATACAATTAAACATAGACCAATGTAAGAAATATAAGACCTTTGTGCATCAACTGTGAACCATACATAATAATAAACACCGACTAAGCATTTGGTTGTAAATCTGTCCTGGGGGTAGGCAGGAAGTATATATAAGGAAGTATAAGAGCAAAATCCTCATATTCCATACCATAGAGCCAGTGCATAATATTTATTAGGACAAACAAGTAGTAGTATGTGCATGGTATTTAGAAATCTGAAAATAAATGAGAGAAGAAAATATTTGAAAGCAACTACTACTTATACATGACAGCAGAATGCATTACAATTCTTATTCCACAAATAGAGCACAGTTTTTCATATCTCTGGTTGTATACAAAGTATATTCATACCAGTTCATGTCTTTATACATGTTCTTTGGATAATAATGTCCATCATATTCCACCATCATTTCACTTCTAAAAAACTGTTTTCGTGTTTTTAGGTGTTACTTGGATTTTAAAAAATTTACAATTGAATAATTCATAACTTGGTGTGACGAACTTAATTATGATCCTTCAGAATCTGTTTGTAGTCCTGACCTGCAAGGCCTGAGAATGTGACCTTAATTAGAGATACGGTCTTTAAAGAGATGATAGATTAAATTGGGTTCCTTAGAACGGACCCTAATCCACTGTGACTGATGACCTCAATAAAGGGCAAATTTGGACACAGTCACACACAGAGAGAAAACACCAGGAATAGGAAGACACCGGGGAGAGAGGCCTGACAGGTCTTCTCTCATAGCATTCAGAAGGAACCAATCCTGCAGATACCCTGATCTTGAACTTCTGTTCTTCAGGGTTGTGAGAAAATAATTTTCTGCAATTTAAGCCATCTAATCTGTGGTACTTTGTTACAGCAGCCCTACAAAACTAATGTACATGTCAGTTGCATTATGGTAATTATCCTATTTAGGAGATGGGTCCAGGACATATCCTTACAGTTAGCTGGGCACAGTTTTGGTTGAAGGGAATTGCCACTGTCCATCATGTCAGGAAGAGGATAAATCCTGATTTAAGAAATGAGCAGTGTACATAGCTGTAAATACTTCCATGATCCCTAGGTGTCCAGCCCTGCTAAGTACAGAGACTGCTCTTGGCTACACTGGGGTTTGATTCCAGATGTCAGAAGAGTTGCCCAAAGAGCAGCCAGGGTGGAGTATCACTGAGGGCCCCAAGGAGGTCGACTGTGTCTGCCTGATAGAAAATACATGTTAGACCGTCTGCTGCACAAACAGCAAAACATGTTCCATCTCCATTAATTGGTCATTATCCATTTTGCAGAATGGGTTGCTTAAAGGCCTAAGAAAATATTTGACTTCATGAAATAAAATTTGATTAAAAACATAAAAAAAACAGTTCAATATTCTATTTGATTAAATCTCTAAACTTCTAACTTTACCCATACACTCTGGCTTGCATTCAATATTAACCACAGGTGAACTCTCTCTGGATGAATCAAGGATCAATACTCTCTTGTATATTGAATCCCATCCCCTCCCTGATACTTCTTTCCTCTCTGGTACCATCATTTTTCTTTACTCCTGAATTATTCTCATGGTCACCCATTCCTGCTGAAATATCTCATACCTTTTTAAAAAAAATTGGCTCTTGATCTCATGTTCCCCTCTGCTTTTACTGTGTCCTCTGTTCCTCTTTATATCAAACTCCCTACAAAAGGATGTCTGTATTCACTAGCTCTGCTTTTCATCTGCTGTTCTCTCACGAATCTACCTCAAAGAGACTTTTGTCCCTATTGCACCACTGAAAATGCCTCTGCCAAGGCCACCCAGTAGGTCCCTTTCCTGGACCTCCACCTCTGTGCGTGTTCCACTCAGCTAGCCACTCCCACCTCCTTAAAGCATTTCTTTATTTGGTTTCCAGGACACCACATCTCCCCATCCTTCTCTTTCATCTCTAACCTCGCTCACTTCCTCTAAGTCTTCCAAGCCCATCCTTTCCTCCTTTCAGACCTCCAACTGCCCAAGTGTCCCCAGGCTCAGTTCTTTCTATAGTAACCTCCTTTTCTACATTTACTTCTAAGGTGACCTCATCCCATCTCATGGCTTTACAAGTAATCTATAAACTCTCAGTTCTTAATCTCTAGCCTCGATTTATCTCCTGACCTCCACATCAATGTGTTCCCGCCTATGAAACACACTCAATTTCTTGCTCTTCCTCACAAACCCACTTTTCTCCTATCTTCCCATCTTCAGGAACAGCAGCACAACTATATAAGTCATAACAACTGTGATGACAATTTCCTACTGCTTTTGCCTTAGGACCAAATGTCTTTATTATGCACCTTTTTTATTAGAGAGTTTTTACTATTTTTAAACACTGTCTCTTTCAGAGCAAGATCCAGGGCAAAATAAGTGTTAGGAATATGAAATTAAAAGAAAAAAACGTGCTAAAAAAAAGAAAAAAAGATTATTTTTACCCAAGAATAGAAAAGTTGAAGAATCATCAAATGTTGCCTGTGCTCCTGTCACCAACTCTTAAGAACTTAAATAAGAAGAGAGGGCTTTTAACTACAGCTGGAGACCCTTGGCGAGGCCTGAGGGAGGCTTCCTCCACTTGTGCTACAATGGAATGGGCCTCTAAGGAAGGTGCAGTGGTAACATTTTCCTTCCAAGCACTTAAGAGACCTGGGTAGGCAATGATCTGTTCTCGAAGATATCAAGACATGTCCTCCCAGGAGAGAGGAAGAAGGATCCAATTATCTCCCATGGGCCCAGACAACTGAGATTTACAGTGCACCATTAGACTACCAGCACACTTTGGAGACACAGTGTGGTAAACAGGCAACAACCATCTGGCACCTCTCTTGGCCTAGGCAAACTCAGTAGCCATGCAAGGTTCATATCAAAGAAGATGTTCGCACACACATGTGCCTCCAGCATAGTTTATTTTAATACATGGTACCCTTCAAGTCTCCTTCTAAATCTGCCACAAATAACAGGTTTTAGCACATCAGGTGATATTTTGCTTCCTGAAGCATTTAAATTAATTTTCTATTACCAATGCAAATGTGTACTTTCCAATTTACCCACTGCACAATAAAACCTAATTTAAAGCAATTAATGTTCATTAATGGCCCCATCTGCATGTTTATCGCTTTATCCTTAAATACTTGAGACATGGTATCCATATTTTATAGCTCACTTCTTATCAGCAAGAATTCTTATTCTCAAGGGTAAATGTAAGACTAACATATAAGGATCTCAGATCTTTACAGACTACATTGCTCTTAAAGAAAAAAGAAGGGCTTGATGAAGAGGTTGAATTAATATAATGATAAATGTACCTAATGCAAAGAAAGGCTCCTACGCGCTCAGCTTCCTTGCTGACTTCCTCTTTCCCTGGAGGAGGTATGGCAGAAGGGACTGAGCACTGGACAGCTTTCCATTCTTCCAGTGGGATTTTGCCAAGAATGGGGTGGCATGCGGTGGCAGCAGCCCAGGGAGGTTTTCCTGCTGTGTCCCACTGTAGAAGGCCTGTTTCAGAGCATTTTGAACAAGTGCTTTGGCATCAGACAGACACTGCTTCACCCCTGGCGTTAATTACAGGCATTTCTGAACACTGACCACACATTTGGAGCTTGAGCATCAACTTTCTTTCTCACTCTGCCAAACAGTTTTGCTAGGGGACCCAAAACTTAACATGTTAAAAGACAAAAATCACACCACGACCAAGAAGGTAGGCTCTACCAGATCAGATGCCAGGGTTCAAATAGCTGGTGACTTCACCCTTCACCAGCTCTGCACAGGTGTGATCTTTCAGTCCCTTGTTCTTTAAATTTTCAATATGGGCATCATACTGAGTATCACATCTAGAAGGTTTATTGTTATGATTAAAATGAGTTAATCATCAAAAATTGCTTAAAACATAACTTGGTAAATGGTGACAAGTTGTTTAATATTAGGGAAAAATTGAAACCAACAAATTGAAAACCTTGAAAATAACAGATATTTTTATTAAAGCTTCTCTGAGAGTCACAGTCTGTGCTGATAAACATGCCGTCCTGGCTCAGAGGCAAGAATTCTAGCACAAGGACACATGCGGTGGCTTTTCTCACTACCTCTTCCTCCATCCTAGAGGAAGGACTGTAAGTGCCCTTCTGTGACACTGTTATGCCCAAAGCCTGACACCAAACACATATGTAATTCTTGAAAAACCAAAAGAGAGAGAAGAAAGTCAATGATATGTTTACAGCATTATAAGAAGAAAAGTAAACGCACTGGGATGAGATTTCTAAAATAATGTTGCTGAACAAAGATCAACCCATCTGATTTCTCTATTCCTAAAAGAGAAGGTTAATAAATGTTTCCACACATGTAATTTCAATGAAATTTACATTTACGAGTCATTATCATTTTGGTGGAAGGCAAAATGATATTCGGCTTGTCACTGGAGGGGCAGATGGAGATAGAGTTTAGGGAGTTGACAAGCTAGCTGACAGAAATGAGTAAAATTTACGTTCCTACCAACCTAATGGCAAGCAATTATCTCTGAACTAGGATAACAAATGTGCTTCTTTATCCTAAAACTTGACATGCCTTATAGAAGTATCCAGAAGGCATATTTTCTGTAAAGAAGTAACTGCTTCTATATTCAACATTTAGTACAAAAGTTTAATTGGATACTGACCCTTTCAGAAGATTTTGTTATAACTGAGATATTAAGAGAATAGAAAATCTACCTGAAGCTGTCTGCTATGTCTTGCAATCTATTTCTTCATTTAAATATTGCCTTACTAGTATATTTTTACTTCATATTTTATACCATTTACAGATTTGAGCATTAGTAAAATATAAATTACTCAGCCCAATCCATAGTCATACTATTTTTTGAGTATCATAAATAAAACAAATACAAGTGGGACATTTGGTGTTTGTCTTGGTTTGACAGACTATCTTAGCATGAGAAAGGCATTTTATGATTCCATGACTAAGTGATATCCTACCTAATAAAAGAAAAATGGCAATGTACTGCTGTAGTCCATCATGGATGTCACTAGATAATTAAAATGTGTTAACATAAAACTTTAAGGCAATGTAAGTGACTTATATTGTGAGGTTTGAGCATTTTGACTTATAAATTTATTTCCTATGAAACAGTAACCAAACTAGATGCACTCTGCTATATATAAATTGCTTATCCTGAAACAAAGTGCCATAACTATATGAATTATTTTCATGAAATCATAAAATATGATTGTTGCTTGATAGTAAAAGTTTGAAAATTATGTTCCCCAGAAAGTCTAGCAATTTACATTCACAACTCTGGAGGCAGAAATAAGTGTGCTTACACAGACCAAATGGCATTTGTTAGAAATAAGAAATGAAAAGCTCAACATGTTGCTATAAGCTTCTAATTCTGGAATCAAGTAGAAAAGTGGTAGAAAAAAAGTAGAAAGACCTTCTTTAAAAATTAGCCATAACCCTATAAATGATAGGCATGTGATAAAAATTTATTGACTATTGCACTGTATCCATGAAAAAGTAAGCGTAGAATGAAGACGGCAAACAGTTTTGTTTGGCTTTGCTTATTAACAAGATATATAACAATATGGTGACATTGGGGAGAAAAGTATATCAGGAAAAATCAGCCTGAGTGACATATTTCAATGAATGGATAATGGATTTGTCAGATCAAAAAGAACAGAAAGAGAAAGGAATATAAAGAAAAGCAGTAATACCAAGCGCCTACTGTATACGATGTACCCAAATCACAATGACATTAGTTTACTCAAAAAGCCTTAATTTAAAATCTACCTTAGCACTTACTACTCTGTATCCAGGGGCAATCCCAGTCCTGTGAGTCTCTGATTCCATATTTAAAACTGCAGGTAATAATAATTAGAGCTATGGCAAAGTCCCAAGGGGTAGTGCACATAAAGTGTTAAATTATTCATGCAATGTAGTAAGACCACATTGTAGGCTTCATCTCCAGGTGGCTTCTATTACTAACGCTCATGATCACACCATGCCCCAGTCAGTGGGAGAGCTGGGACTCAAATTGAGCCTTTTCAACCCCAAACCAAGCTATTCTCATATATTTAGCCTCAAGACATTTGTACATTTTTGTCTCTTTTAATGGGAATTCTTTCCTTCCTCCCCAGCCTTAAATCTCCTGGTGCCTGCTGTACCCTATTCATCCCTCAAAATTCATTTAAAATATAACTTTCTCAGGGAACTGTCCCTAGTGTTTCTATTATATGTTCTCTTACCATTCTGATATTTTCCTTTTTAAATTTAGGAATAAATTGAATTGATTAATTTGCTCATTATGTTTAAGCATTGCTTCTCTAGTTACTAGACTATGAGCACCATGAAAACAAGGTCCAGCTCTCTCTGATACCACAATGAATTCGACTTCCTGCAGGGTATCTGCAACAGTGTGGACATGTGATAAAAATCTATTGAATATTGCACTGTACCCATGAAAAAGTAAGTGCTGAATGAAGATGGCAAACATTTTTTTGGTTTTGCTTATTAAAGAGAGAATGTTGAATAAAAGAAAGACATGGACAAATTTAAGATGCAGTGGAGAAATTATGAGAGATGGAGTGAGGTTCCCTGGGGAAGTTGAAGGACTTGATCCAAGGCATGAGAATGAGAATTGCCCAAGAAGGGGAGGAGGAACAATTCTGACACAGTGTCAGGAAAGAAGGTGCATGGATAGTGGAAGATGCACAAAGATTGTCAAAGTAGATCTGTTCGTGGATGTTACATTCTCCATAAATTAGGAGGTAGCATTTGCATGTCAGAGTGAGTGAGAGGAAGGAGCTGGGGATTTGAAGAGCTTAGAGAAAGGAACAGGAGAAGGCACTAAGTGAGAGACTCAGAGCTCCCAGGAAACCTCAAGCCTCAAGTAACAGTTGGAGCCTGGGTTTTCACTGTTGGCAATCTATCTACACAGGCATGGGTAGAATTTTCTTCTGCAGAGTGCAACAACTGGGGATTTGGAGATAAAAGACAATCTATACTCACTATAAATAGGAAGCTGAAGATTATGATACCGACGTCAATGCCAAACACCGACTCACTGTTACTCAGAGAACTGTGCACAATAGATTGCATGAAATGCCTCATTTATTACATGCGAAACCCATTTATTACACACATGTTGTATATATCCCCGTTCTATAGGTGAGAACCATGAAACTTATTTCATACAACTCGATTAAACAGAATGTACATACAATAGGGTATCCTTACTGCATGTGTAGACCTGATTATAGTTGATAAAATTATAGAGTTGACAAAATTGCCCCATTTCAGTTTTAGACCATTTTGCCACTCTAAAAGCATTCCCTTGGACCACACAGAGTGGCATACACCTGTAATCCCAGCGTTTCAGGAGGCTGAGGCAAGAGCCAGCCTCAGCAAAACGTGAGGCTCTAAGCAACTCAGACCCTGTCTCTAAATGAAATACAAAATAGGGCTGGGGATGTGGATTAGTGGTTGAGTGTACCTGAATTCAATTCCTGGTAACCCCCCCCACCACCACCACACACACACACAAAAAAAAAATTCCCTTGAGCCTATTTGGACTCAATCCTGTTCAGACCCCCCAGTCCAGGAAACCACTAATCTTCTATGTCTCTTATGTGTCTATAAATTTAGCTTCTGTGTATATCTAACATAAACAGAATTATACAACATAGAGATTTGTTCTTTTTGTGTGGCTTTGTTCACTAAGGATAATTGTGGTTCATGCATTCTGTGGTATATATACATTAGCATTTTGTTCTTTATTCCAAGACAGAACTTAATTATATGGATCTCTACATTTTGAAATTAATGGACATTTGGGTGCTTTCCAGTTTAGGACTATTAAATGAATAATGCAATCGTAAACTTTCATCAACAATGCTTTGTGTGGATATATATTTTTACACTCTCGTGCAGATTACTACAAGTGATTATTACAGAGTTGTGTGGTAAGGTTTTGTTTAACTTATCTGAAAACTACCAATATGTTTTCCAAAGTAAATGTGCTGCTTTATATTCCTAGTAGAAATATATGAGAGTTTCTCCACATCATTGCTACACACTCTTCTATTTGATTATAACCATTCTTGTGGACATATCATGGTATTTAACCGTGACCTTAATTTTCATTTCCCTAATGACTAATGATGTTCTGTAACTTATTATACACTTATTAGCCTTTGCACAACTTCTTTGGTGAAATGTCTATTTCTCAAATCTGCTGCCTATTTTTAATTAGGATTTTTTTGTCTTATTAGGTTGGAAGACTTCTTTTTATATGCACAACACATATCCATTCTCAGATATACAACTGGCAAATATTTTCTCTCAGTCTGTAACTTGTTTTTCATTTTCTTAATGTGCATTTTGAAATACAAAAGGTTTTTGCTTAACAAAGTCTGTATTATTGATTTCTTTCTTTAATTGGTAATGGTTTTGTTGTCATTTCAGACAGTTCTGCCTAACACAAGTTCATAAAGCTTTCAACTATGGTTTTCTCTAGAAACTTTTTAACACTTACATTTAGTTTTAATATCCATCTTGAGTAATTTTTTTGCAATGTATGAGGGTACAATCTAAGTTCTTTTTCCCTCCATGAATGGATACCGGTTGTCCAGCACCATTATTTATTGAAAAAAAATTGTTTCCCTATTGATTTGACTTGACACATTTGTCACAAATCAATGACCATAAATAAGTAGGTTTTATTTAAGGATTCTCACCTTTGCCTCTATATCCCTGTGCTGATGTAAATACCACACTTTTTGATCACTATAAGTTATGGTAAGTTTTAAAAACAAGTAGATTGAGTTCTCCAATTTTGTTATTCATTTTCAAAATTGTCTTTACTTTAGGTCCACTGAATGTCTATTAAAAAATTAGAATTCACTTGTCAATTTTTGAAAAAAAATTCATCTGGAATTGTGTGTGTGTGTGTGTGTGTGTGTGGCACGCGCGCGCACGTGCACACGCTTTACCACTCATTTACCATTGAGCTACATCCTCAGTTTTATTATTTTAATTTGAGACAGGATCTCATTAAGTTTCCCAGGCTGGCTTTGAACTTGAGATTCTCCCGCCTCAGCCTCCTGAGCTCTGGGATTACAGATGTACAGCACCACACCTGTAGTTGCAAGGTTTTTGAAGATGGAGGAAGTTCCTTTGTATTTATAATATGGTGAACATTCTTATCATAAACATGATTTGTGTTTTTGTCAAATATTTTCTGTGTCTATTAGATAGTCATACTTTTCTTGTCCTTTACACTATTCATTTGATATGTTAGATTGATTTTCAGATGTGAAGTCAACCTTATATTCCTGAGATAAACCTCACACTCTCATGGTATATAATCCTTTCTTTCGTCTGTTACTGAATTTGCTTTGTTAACATTTTGTTAAGGATTTTGTGTAACCCTTCATGAAGGATATTGGTCTGTAATTTTTGTTTGCTTGTTCTTGTGAAGTTTTATCTGCCTTTGGTATCAGAATAATTTTGGCCTAAAAAATGAAAAGTATTCCCTCCTCATTTATTTTCTGAAAAGGTTTATAAGAGTTAACATTTCTTTAAATATTTGATAAAATAAACTAATCAAGACATCAGAACTTTGTCTCTTCTTTGTGGAAAGATTTTAAATTATTAATTCAACTTCTTGTTCTACATCTGGTCTCATTTCCTATTTAAGTCTGTTTCGGTAATATGTAAACACACAATTTTCTGCTCTAATATTTATTATTTCCCTCTTTTTCTTGCTCTGAATTTAATTCACTATTCTTTTTCAGTTTCTTAAGTTGGATCTTGCAAAACTTTTTTCTTTGGTGATATAAACACACAGGGTTATAAATTTTCCGTTAAGCACTACATTCCGCAATATTTGTTTTAATTTAGTGTTTATTTAACCCACAATATTTTTTTTATTCCCCCCAAAATGATTTTTATTTGTTTTCTTCTTTGACCCACAGTTTACTTAGAAAAGTGTTTTAGTACTTAAATATTTGGCATTTTCCCAGATTTCTCTTCATTATATTTTTTTTGGAGGGGGGAGTATACTGGGTTTGAACTCAGGGACACTTGACCACCACTGAGCCACATCCTCAGTCCTATTTTGTATTTTACTTAGAGACAGGGTCTCACTGAGTTGCTTAGCGCTTCACTGTTGCTGAGGTTGGCTTTGAACCAGCGATCGTCCTGTCCCAGCCTCCTGAGCAGTTGGGATTATAGGCATTCGCCACTGTGCCTGACCTGTTATGTATTTCTAATTTAATTTTGTTGTGTTCAGAAAACATGCTTTATATTACTTTATTTTTTTTTAAAAAAATGTTCAGAATTATTGTATGGTATAAGATATTTTCCATTTTGGAAAAAATATCTCTTCTATTATCATCCTTGAGTGAAATGTACAAAATGCCATTTAAGTAACACTGATAATATTGTCTAGGCCTTTTTATGTCCTTATAGATTTTCTGTCTAGATGATTATTAGTTATTGTATGGGATAATGAAATTTCAGACTATTATTTTTGAGTTGTCTATTTCTCCTTTCTTTTTTGTTTCAAATATTTGGGGGGGTCTCTATTGGTAGATGTATGTACATTTATAATTGCTATGTCTGTCAATGTATCAGTCTTTTAACATTGCAAAATGTTTCTCTTTGTAATATCATCATCTTAAGGTTTATATTGTTCAATACTATTATAATCATTCTAGTTCTATCATAGCTACTGAATTATTAAACAGAAATCACTGATTGGTCCAATGTCAAAGAGATTTTTCCTTGTGTTTTCTTCTAGGAGTTTTATAATGTCATATCTTGTGTTTAAGTCTTTAAGATTTTGAATTAATTTTTATATATGCTGTAATATAGGAGTTCAATTTCACTTTTAACAGTTTTCTCAGTATGTATCATTTATTGAAAAGACTATCTTTTCCCAGGTGTATGAAAAAAATATTAGCTAACACTATTTTTCACTTGTCAATCTTATTATTTATTGTGAAAAAATGTTTTGTATAGCAATTCACAATTTTCAAAGCACTCATATCCATTAGTGTGATTTAATCTTATAAAAATTCTGGGAGGTAGGTGTTATTATACCCAAATTATAGCCTATAATTATTCTGTACAGTTGATAAGTGGTAGAATCTTGACTAGAATTGAATTCTTATGATGTTGTATTAATGCACTTCACACTACACAAAAGAGGCTCTCTTCATTAAAAATTTAATTGTCTTTTTATTCCTCCAGCTTTTGTGTGAAATAAGGGTGCATAATTACTCAGTGTATTTAATAGAGAAAACAAATTTAATAACTGAGTTTATAAGCCATAGGAGATTAAGTAAATATTAGTGTATCTATAAACTAAAACCTATCTATCCATTAAATGTGGCATTATGTTGAATACTTGCCATGAAAATATAAGCATAAGATAATAAGTGCAAAAAAGCTCCAAAAGTTTAGTTATAAACAGAATAGATACTCCAGAAATAGATTCAAACATTTACAGTTAATTGATTTATAACAAAGACACGATTAAAATTCAGCAGGAAAAAATTTATTTTCAATAAATAGTTCTGGGGCAATTTTTTACCTACATGAAAAAATCCTGCCCCATTATTTCACAGCATACTTGAAAATTAATATTAGGTATGCTATGAATATAAATGTAAAGAAAAATAATAAAACTTTTAGTAGAAAACAGAATAACTTCATACCTTTGGGAAGAAAACTATCTCCTTATTAATATAAAACAACAATATCCACCAAAGAAAAATGATACAGCTCATTAAATTTAGGAAGTAATTTACTAAAAGACACCATGGAGACAAAATGAGAAAAGATATTCACAATACATATATCCAACAAAAAGCTTCAAAGTAAAGTAACTCAAGAATTCCCACATATTAATAAGAAAAAAGTAAATGGACCTATTTATTAAAAATGGACAAAAGATTTAAATATGCATTTTGCCCAAGAAAAAAAATATACAAATGATAAATCAGCAAAAATAAATGTGGTTAATTATTAGTTAATTATAGTAAAATTGCCATGAAATACCACTGCATTCCCTATAGGAGAGCTAAATCCAGGACTGACATCACCACTTGCTGGCAGAATGTGGAGGAGCTTGCTTGAGGGAGGGAAAATGATGCCACAACTCCAGGAAGCTCTGCCATCGCACACTCAAGCTCCAAGTGTGATCGCCCTGAGATCCAGCAATCACACTCTTACACACATACCCAAGGGAAATAAGGGAAATATGCACCAAAAAGGCAGGAAAAGAATGTACACAGAAACCTCATTCATGATAGCCAGAAACTGGACACAGGACAAGCATTCATATGTAGTGGACTAGATAAAGTATGGCATATGATGAAATAGTAGTCAGCAATAAAAAAAAAAATCAAACAGGTTAATGGTAACTCAATCTAGCAGATACTATGGTGAGAATCCAGACAAAAAAGTACATGAGGTATGATTCCACTTACGTGAACCTCAAGGATAGACAAAATTAACCAATGATGATAGAAGTAGTCATTATCTCTAGGGAAAAGGGGTATAATGGAACTTTCTGGAATGCCAGAAATATCCTAGATTTCCAGGGGAGTTACGTGTAATAGCCAAGTCAAGGGTTGCTTCTGCTTTGATGTGCATCCATACGCCAATGCCTCATAGCCATTTTTCAGGGTGAATCCTGCCCCAGCCAGTAGATTCAATTGTATGGGTGGTGATTTTGAATACTGAGCTTTCTCTAGCTAAAACAAGTTTTAGAATGGACACTCTTCCTTCCATCCCTCTCCCTTCACTCCTTTATCCACATCTGCTGCCAAGACAGATCCCAAAAGATCTCACAGAATACTTGTGTTAGCATGCCCTTAGCCAAATTGCCTCTTCACAAAACCTCCTCTGAGAAAGTCGCCAGTGGCCTCTCCAAATCTTTAGCCCTCACAGAAAAACCTTTCTCAAACTTCCAAAAATGTTTATTTGCGTCATATACTTGGGCATGTGTGATCCAATCTCATACCTTATAAGCAAATTCTAAGTTGTTAATCTAAAAAAAAAATTCCTTATTATTGTTCTAATTTGGCTGTGTAAAACATAAAAATAAAGAATATATCTCTTTTTACTTGTGCCAAATAAATGTTAGGGCTGGCTGGGTTTTTCCTTTCATTTCCTGCTTTGTCCTTTGGGATATGCATGCATTCTCTCTCTGTCTCCTCCCCCTTTGCATATGTACACACACACACACACACACACACACACACACAAACATTAAAAGAAGAGTAAACCTTTTGTCTGGGCTTTCAAAACCTATATCCGTTGGAGATGAATCCCAAATATACTTTGCAGCATCCATGAGATTGTTTTCTGTATAATTTCACCAAACCAGTCAGCTTTGCTATGAAATTTAAGGTTTAGAACATATCTAAAGTTTGGGGCTCAGAAACATGAACACTAGTTTCTCAGAATAGACAAAATGTTGGGAGATCTCGCCAGGATCCTCTGACACTGTCTCTCTTGCTCCTTCTTTTTCTGCCATAAGGGCTCAGCATGAGTACTGGCCAAAACCAGGAACTTGATTTTGGCATCTTCTTAAGTCCAAATTCTTGGCCCTAAACATACCTCTAATGCCATCATCTATTGATTTCATCACTTCTCTAGCTCTCAGGCCTGAAAACAAGTAGAACTTCCAGAGGAGGTCAAAATTAGTTCCAACAACATATTTCTATTCTTTTTGAACATTAGTTCAGTGTCTAGTAACTTCTAGACCTGAATTTGTGATTAGTGATAGGGATACAATGAGTTTTCTTAATGAGCAAAAGAGCATGTGACCTAATTGGGATCTTATAATGTATCCTAAGAAATCATGAATGGAAAAGCATTATTGAAGAGTAAATCACTACATGGCTGTACTCTTAGTGGTTTGCTCTGCTCAACTCATCAGATACCTTCAGACCTGGCATCCAAAACCACTACTGCAATTTATTTCTCTTACATTTTAAAATTATCACATTACTTATTTTTAATAATGTGTCTTCAAAGGTAAAACAAAGATAATCTTCCTAATTCTCAGAGGTAGTGCACAAAAGCACAACAATATTAGTCTAAATTGTAAGCTCTCGGAGGCATTATGTGTATTGGTATGTTTTATACATGATCTAATTTCCTCTTGGAAGCCACAGATTCCGAATTATAATTGTGGTCATCATGATTACAGTGAGAACAAGTGAGATCTTTTAGTACCATGAACTATACTCAGCTCTGTTCCTGGGTTCCTGAGATGCATGATCTCCTTCTTTAAGAAAGAAGATGTGGATGCCTCTGAGAAGCCCAGGATTAGTCTGAGAATTTAGGAGAAACAGCTCCTGTCATTGCAGCAGTGTTATGTGGTGTGTGCCTCCTTTCCCCGCCATCCCCACTCAAGTACTAAGAACAGCACTTACATCAAAATAGCATGGGAGGGAACCAGAGTGGTAGTAGTTTGGTGGAATTTCATTTTTTTTTTTTTTTTTATCGAAAGCCTGGTTGTCCTCAGTAATGTCGTTACTCAACAAAAAGTCAGAATTCTCTTCCTGGAGATGGCTCATTGCAGACATAGCAGAGTCTTGAAACAATCTTGTAAATGAAAGAACCCAGGCTTCTAAGAAGATTGCAATTATTTTAGGATTGACACAAATAAAAAGGCCTAAACAAAACCCAGCAATCTTTCCTTGGGCAGTTCCATTCACAAATTTTGAGGAAGTATTAGAATATCGATGATGTTTCCTATTCCTTTCACCCTCCTGGAGATGAATGCTAATTTTGAATGCGTCCCCACTGAACCAGACTTTGAAGCACATTTTCTGACCCATCTCAAATGTTCCCAGAATTTGCTCTCCTTAAGGAAAGTTGATGTCCAGTAGCCAGTGGCTCAGTTAGACTGAGAAGGTTCCACTGAGCTCAAAAGCAAAAAGTAAGGAACCCAACTGATCATTTTGTGCTCCTCTGACAGATATCAGCAGAGGGAAAACATAAACTTAACAATGTCCTAGGGGATTGGGTGATCATTTCCCTCCACTTATTAAAAAAAACAAACAAACAAAAAAAACCCTTAAAAACAAAGAAAATCTCTGATGAGCCCAACAGGACAGCCGAGAAGTCCCTTCTTCAGCATCTCATAATGTGACCTCTCCCGGGGATAACATAGTACTGCCCCCGTCAAGTTTAATCACTTCTCACACATCAACTGCCGGCTCTTTCCTAATAACTAGCTTTAGGCACAGGCACATCTAGTGTGTGTAAGAGAGATACAGATGGGATGTGTGTTTTTAAACTGATGATTAAAAATGAAACAGAGTTTTTACCATAGATTTTGCTTCAATCAGGAAATTTATTTTTTGCAAGGGGTGGTTTTAAAAGGAACAAAATTCAGAAGCTTTTACACATTGCCTCGTATTCAGCCTGTGTTTCTCTGGCGGAGAGTGGAAGATGAGAGTTTCTAATTCTTGGCAAGCCCCTCTTGGCTCTAGAGGAGCTGAGGAGTGATGTCTTTGTGTCCACCCCAGAAAAGGTTTCAGCAACCATGAAACCTCGAGCAGCAGTGATGTGGGAGCCTTTTTTAAAGGCACTTTTCTCTTCTTGCAGAGGAAGAAGCATCCCTGCTGATCAGAGTTCAATCATCAATTCCTTGATGAGTACTGTGATATGATGCTAATGTGACCCAGTAAGAGAACCCCCTGCCCGTGCTGCTGGCTCCCATGGCACTATATCTAAAGAGCAGCCTGGTACGAGTTGAGGCCAGCCTGGCAGCACCTCTTGAAACATGCACCCTTAGAGTAATGATGAGTCCTGCTGCTGACGGCGGCAGTGTTTCAGAACTCTTTCCCTCAAAAAGGTTCCTGGAGACTGGAGGCATCATTCACAACCCAGATTCCTAAACACCTGTGTTGCTGAATTCAATCTTCCTTTCAGAGAAACATACGAAACAATTTGTTCTGATGCACTGTACAATCAGGAACAAATAGGGTGACGTGTTTTCAAACCAGAAACCTGTATATCAGCAATTCAGTACAAGGGATGGAGGCTATTTTAACCATCAGCAGCATTCATTGTGTGAACCCAGTATGCCAAAGCACAGTCCTGTCTTGAAGATGAAAAATGAGGGAGCAAGGGACAGACAGAAAAAAGGGAAAGAGAGGGAAGGACATGAGGAAGGAAAGAAGGAATAGAAAAAGGACAAAAGGGAGGGATGAAAGAAAAGAGACAGGAAAGAGGAGGAGAAGAGGGGAGAGGAAATAAAAGGAAAGAGGAGAGAAGAGGGACAGAGGATCTACATATTAACATAACACAAAAATACACATGCATACATGTGGACACCCAGGGATACACATGCAGAGCTGCATTTCTATATGTATTTATCTAAAGATATTGTATGATCATATTATACCTAATAGTGAAGGAGAATGAACACAGTCATATATGTCTCTCTCTCTATGCAATATATGTAATATATTCAGGTATACAGTAGAAACGATACAGTATATTTTATACATACATAGATAAAGACAGTTCCCAACTTACCAGGGTTCAACTTACAATTATTTAGGCTTTACAGTGGTGTTCAGTAGAAATTGTACTTCAAGTTTGAATTTGGATCTTTTTCTGGGTTCACTCTACGTGGTTGAGACTCTCTTGTGATGCTGAGCCCCCAGTCAGCCACACTAAGATTAGGGGAAAAACCTGACACATTCCAGGGTTTTGTGCTGCTAGGCTAGGGAAAGTTAGGTGTATTAAGTGCATTTTCAGCTCATGATGGGTGTGTCGGAATGCAACCCCATTGAAAACTGAGGAGCATGTGCATGTAAGTGTGTGTGTGTGTGTGTGTGTGAGTGTGTAGAGAAAGAGAGAGGAAAAGAGTCTGTGTTATATGTAATAGTAGAAGCAATATAAATGTGTGTGTATGTATATATGCCCAAGACTATATATCCCAACTTATATATATATGTGTCATGAAAGTAACATATGCAGTCAAATATGAATCCATTCAATGATACTACAAACATTAAATGAAGACTTTGATATTATCCAACATTTGGAACAGGTACTGTGGGGATAGAGAACCAAGGAGATCATGACTTCTGGGATCCCAACAAACTTCAAGTCTCATCAGAAAGACACATGTACAAGCTAATTAGACATGCAGACATGTGAGGCAGATTCCCTAGTTTAGACGTTACCAGATACAGAGGAGGCTGCAGGGTGAAGGGAGTCTCATGACGTGGTCTAAGTGTGGGAAAGATAGGGAAAGTTTCCCAAAGGAGACACTTTTAAGTGCGTTTCAGTGGTTGGAGAAGACATAAGAATTCTGAAAGCCAACAGAGAGCTATGAGCCATGGAGTGAGGCAAGAAGGGTGCAGCATGCTTACTAGGGGCAGGTTGATTCCTGTACCTTGAGAGTATGAAGCAGTAAGGGACCAGGCTGGGATGTGGAAAGAGACAGGCTGTCCATGCCATGGATACCATGCTGAGTCCAGGTCTTGCGATGGGCCATTACTGCAATGATCATAAATGATAATGTGGAATAAAAACCTTTTAAATAACTCTTGAAAAACAAATTTTGAAAATTATAATTGGGATAAAAAATTCCAATAAAAAGGGAGGATAATGTTTGGAAAAGGGTACAAAGAGAAAAATATAATGTTGATTTAAGGAATGGACTAACATAAAAATATTTGCTAAGTTCCCAGCCCATAATAGGGAATGCAATAAATATTTGTTGAATAAATAATGTATCATAGGAAAATAGGGGGGAAGGAATTTTCAAAATGCAGTTGGAGTTAAACTTTGAATTCTAGACTGAATAGTCAGTAATTTTCCTGATAGCTGATAGGCATGAAAGGGAATAATAACAGGATCATGAAAGATGACTCTGGTATTGAGACCAAGGTGGATTAGATGGGCCAAAGATGGGCATATAGAAAGAACAAGCTATCTCTATGAGTTAGTACCACAAACTAAGAATGTAGGTGGTAATAGGAATTCAATGGGCGGAATGAATGGATGACACATTAGAAAGACAGAGCCATCTACCTCTGTTACATCGTTTTGCTGACTTATCCACGGGTCCGTTGTGCCACTGTTTGGGCTTCACACTTTGCTTTCCCCCTGTATCAGGGTAGTTTCAGTGTTCTGATCTTTTGGCTAAACTGCCTGTTTTCAAGTTTCCAAAAGCCTCTTGGATTCAAAGTTCTAGTGCTGCCATTTGACATTTGGAACTCATTTTTGTACTTCTTTTCCTAATTATTTCATAACATAATCCTCATCCCAGCCTCAGCCCCTGAACCAAAACAGCCAAAGTGATCCACTTGTTCAGAACCCCCCCATTTCTTGAGTCCTTTGGAGGTGAAGCCACCAAGGAAGGACTTTGTTATAGTTGGACATGAAAGAAAAAGTCAAAAATGAATAGCCTTTCAAGGTGGATCACTTATTCAGAGATTTGTGGAGGGCCAGCTATGTACCAGTCACTACTCTTCATTCTTGGTATACATCACAGAACAAAACAGCCAACATGCCTGCTCTCCTATGGCTGAACTGCTAGATGTGGAAAACACACAATAAACAGCAAACATCATAAATGTTTTAGATGTTAGGTGCTGTGGGAAAAAGCAAAGACTTGACAGAGGTGGAGGTAATTAGCCAATTGAGTATCCAGGTGCGGGAAAACCTTGCAGCACAACAGGAGCATGTTGGGGAAGTTCTGTGAACAGCAAGAAAGCTATTGCAACAACTGAAGGCTAAACAGAGAGGATATGATGGAAATTCAAGTGAGAGATGATGACGGTAACAAGATACAGTCATGGAAGTGGTGAGCAGGAAGAGAATCGTGTTATCTTTTGATGACAGAATTATGTGGATTTCTTCTTGGGTATGGAATGTGAACGAGACAGTACATTAAGGAAGATTCCAAGGTATTCTTCTGCCTGGACAACTAGAAAGTTGGAAGGCCATAAGTTGAGTTAGGGAAGGCTGTGAATGGGAAGATTCAGACTCCACCTCAAAACTTGCTGAACTGGAAATGTCTATCAGATCTCCCAGTGGGGATGTCAAATAGGCCACTGGACGAGGCTGCAGAGAGATCTGAGAAGGACAGAGAAAAAAGGAAGCACTCAGCAAATAAACTGTGGGTAAAGTTGTGAGACAGGATGAAATTAATTGACTGTGGGTCTGGTGGAGAAAAGAAGAGACTTAAGGGGGCTGGGGCTGTAGCTCAGTGGTAGAGAGCTTGCCTCACAGGTGTGAGGCCCTGGGTTCCATTCTCAGCACCACATAAAAATAAATAAAGATATTTTTAAAACTGGGACATTTATCTTTAAAAAAAAAAAAAAGAAGAGACTTAAGGACTGAGTTCAGAGGCTCTCAATGTTAAGAGACTGAGTGGAACAATGGCAATGTCCCTCAGGAAGTAAGAGAGCATCTGAATGTGGATGGAGGTGGATGGTTAGATAAATGAGTTCTGTTTTATGCACAATGTATTTGAGATCTAACTATAAAATTTAAGTGACAGTCAATGGTTGTGCTGGCAAATATCCAATAACTAACTATGGGAAGGGAAGTATGATTGGCATCATTTGCCAATTTCTCTAGTGCAAATACTCCATCATGATCAATTCTTAAGTGTCCAAATTGAAGTCACATGCATTTAGTGGCAGCTGGAAAAATAAAGATCCACACAAAATTTATGAAATTTATTTAGAGAAATCATCTTTAGGGAAGGATAATCAGAGGATGAAATCTTCATAGTGTACATGGTGATAAGAAGAGGAAAACCAAAGGTATATTGTGGGTGAATGTCCAAATTAAGGGGCTGGAAAAATTTCCAGCTGGTAAAAGAAAAGTAAGAATTTAAATTCCAGAGGAGTTTTCAAGCTAGGTCCATTTTCCCACAGTCACATAGTATCTCTTTTTCTATTTCTCCCTTTTTCCCCTGTGATATAATAACATACCAAGTTCAGGTAAGGACTTTTCCCTTTAGCCTTTCAGAGAATGGGAACAACAGGTATCTCATCATATCTGTTAAGGACAATTTTATGCACTTTCTGCTTTCCATAAAATAAAGCATCATCATAATATCCACATGTTCTAACACATTCACTGTTTGACTTTCTGAAAGGTCAGTGTGGTCGCTCAAACTTGTTTAATTTTTTTTCTCTTTAAGTCAGCCAACATTAGGCACAAGCCAGAAAGACTGACTGATCAGTGCTAAAGAAAGATTCTTAAGAAAGGGTGGGGAAAAGAAAACAAGAAAGAGTGGGTACATTTAGACAATTTGCTTTCTATTTGTAAACTTCACCAATGAATAATAGAATCAAGAATATGGTAAATTCTTAATTATTTATATACAATTCATGTTCTGGATATCTAGACAGAAGGTATAACAATCAAACATATGACATCATTTTTTTAAAAAAAAAGTCCTTTTTAGCTTGTGTACACAGCATATTATGATAATCATATTTCTACAATTTTCTAGGATAATCTCATTGTTCTCATAAATGTATTGATAATTATCAAACTGACTATTTTTATTTTTTTCCATTTGAAAAATGTGACCAGTGTTAGAAGATTTGCTTTGGGTGAAATTAAATTTAGATTCCATCCCCAGACAGTGGGATAGACAGTGTCCGAGAGTATACACAAGCCCACCTAAAATTTAAGAATTCTGTGGAAAGAGCACTAAAAGTTGAACCTGTGCGTTCACTGGGTCTGTGCTCTTAGGAAAGCGTGGCCCGCCCTAGCCTGCTGTAGTACCAAGCATTTTCTCAAATTGCACTTGAACATTTGCCCTACATCTTAGGAGAGGCTCTGAATCTAAGGAGCTCTGTGTTCTCAGGATGTTGAAATTACAACTTGAAAAAAGGAGGAAAAAAAAGCCAGTTATTAAATTTTTTCCCGATTGAAGATCAAGTTGAAGACAGTGAACCTCTTCCAAAAGGCAAAGCTGTGTCTCACGGTTTGGGGTCCTTGTGCAATCTCCCTCAGGGCCCATATGTGAAACGAGGACAATACGGAGACTTGCGCGTTCCCATAATTGATCCACTTTCATGCACATAAAGGGATGAGAAAGTCTCAAATTATTAACAGTCCAGTGCTTTTACAGCTCCCACCTACCATGCACTTATCGCTTTCAGATTTCCCCTAATTGAATTACTGAGAGCAGACCAAATGACCTTAGTTGTCCAAGCACTATTTATCACATTTTAGTTTAAATGAATTACATTTTTAAAGGAAAATATTCTCTTAATCCATTTCCCATCTCATAGTAATTATATCCTTGGTGCCCTAATGTTTCTGTGACTTTTTATTTTCAAGAAACAATTATTAACTTTAATGTCGTCAGTGACCTTGTTTGGATGACTCTGTCCCCTCAGGTGACCTTGAAGCAAAAATTATAGAAGCATCAATTGGCAAGTTCACCAGCACCTGGCAAAGTATGAAAAGGGTAAGAGCTCTTCATTTCCCAGCACCAGCATTCATCATGGAAAGACACATAAAAAGAAAGGGCAAATTCCAATGACATGCATCCACTAAATTGGAGACTCTTGTCACAGTAAATGCCAATACAGCAGTTCATAATCACAATGCATAACATGACTACATTACTTATTTTTTAACCCTCTAAACTGAGGCTTTTATTGTAGGTCCTTCTGTTTCTTCCTAGTATCCTTGAGAATCCTAAGTTTTCTTTACTAAGAGATCTTCTTTCTATTGAATTTCATGTTGGTTATTAGTAGCAAATAATTCCTGTGATGGTTTTCAGTAAAGAATGCAAGATAAAAAAAATACGACAGAGTTTTTAGTTCAAATAGACCATTGTGCTAACAGAATTAGAAGGGAAATAAACTATCAAACTGTTTATAAACTATTTTCAGCACAACAAACCCAGAACTTCTCTTAGTGATTTGCCTGGTATTCCTTCCCTTTAAGCATATTCTCTTGCCTGGATCAGAGTGAACTTCAAAACCAACATTGGAGATAAAATATTCCTAAGTTTATTTATAAACTAAAATAGTGTAGTCCAATACAAGCTGCATTGGTGTCCGTGCAGTGTCCATATCACATGATATTTGCAACTAGTTGATTACTTTCTGATAGTATAACTCCTATCAGAAGAGTGCATATAATGTCAAACATAGTTATGAAGATTTCCATACACATTCAGTTCTCCTGATTCAATATTACACTTTCCCTGAGTAGAACAGAATATGTGAAGAGGAATAACGTGGAACAGACACTGAACACAAAGAATCAAAGGTGCCGGGTTGAAGACCAGTTCTCTGACTCTCATGAATTTTAGCAGACAGTCATTGAGACTGTCTGAGCCTCATTTAAAAAACTCTTTTAGAAGTTATATGATCCTACAGATGGGAATGCCAGATTAACAGTAGGAACTTACTCTACTGCTTCTTCTAAAAAAGCAAAACAATAAAAAGAAAAGTAACCAAGGATGCAACTGGCTTTCGTATATACCTGCAATGGTACTGAATTTCCCCTCTTTGCAATGTGAGAATGTTTATCAAAAATGAAAAGCACCATAGTGTCAACCCAAATTCTAATGCCAGGATCTTTATTAAATAGTACATTTATTCTAAAAATTAAAAGTTAACTAACTTTAGGTCTATAAAGTCTAAAACTTTAGGTCTTCGTCTTTTTGTTTGTTTTCTAGCAGCCAAGCACAAATATCAGAATTTGAATAGTGCTTTGGGTACAGGACTGCTGCAGATTGTAAAGCAGGATATTTCCTCCACAGTAAACAAAACTTTCTTTCAGATCACCTATCAAACAATTGCCATTTATGGAAGCATGTTACCTCTGTAGAAAGATCCATAGAGGAAAACCATTTCCAGAGAATTTTTTCTTAAACGTAGTTTGTCTATTCATCATACCAATAAGCAGATGACAGAATTTGACGCATAGCCATGGTTTCTGCTATTGATTCTCACCTCCTGTTTGGGGTTTGCTGGCTGCATGTTGCAAAGCCAATCTTTACCACATTCCACCAAGAATGTCAGTTTCCTAGGCTGCCTCTACTCTCTGCACTCTACCTCCCCGAGGCAGTGCCCTAATCACGCCCATGAAACCTGGTGCATCTCCATGCCCACAGGCAATGGTGAATTCTAACCAAGGCCCACTAACAGACTAAGCTCTGTTGCCCATATAATGGTATCTTAGGGATTTCAACAGCTTCTTTGACTTAAAAATATAATTCCACTTTCCATAATGATGCTTCAAGTACCTTCAAGAGAATAAAGATATGTTTTGTCTCAATATGCATTGATCTGTGAGAAGTAATATATGACCAAAAATCCATATAACCTAACGGATATCAAATCCCTTCTTGAAAAATGACATTAATGGGGAAGTCCCATCTACACCTAAAATATGAAAAGTGTGGTAAGAGGAGGTGGAAGATAGAATATTTTTTGCTTTCTTTTTGTTTCATCATTTGTAACATCACAGTGACACGGTTCTTCTCATTGGATTGTTCAGTTAATTGAGAAAAACAGCAATTTATCAAATCTTTCAATAGCCAGGGATGCATCAGTTAATCATGCTGGTAAGTGTATCCAAAATGATTCTTCTCCACAAAAACCTAATGAGAATATTGGGTAAAAAGTTGAAATTTTCAGAATCAACTTTCTCATAACTAGAAATTAACCAAAGTTTTACAGCAATTCAGAAAGTGTTTATTAAAAAAAAAATCTAAATTTCATTAAGAAGAGCATGCTTCATGGTATTTTAATTTTCCCTATTCCCACTAACCTCCCCAGCTCCAAGGTAGCCTTGAAAACTAACAGCTCACAATCACAGGTAAAACTGGCAGCCTGGCAGCCACTGGAGGGGCAGAATGGACTAGCAGCTCCTTCAAAACCCCATTCCTGGAAAACTGGTCACTATTTGCTCTCACTATTCTCTCAAAGGTTCCACCCCCAAATCTGTTTTTATTTGACTTGACTTGAAGCTTACCTAGTGTGAAAGCCTTTTTTTAGCACACAAAAAAATCAAGCTATTATTTAAATTGCATCTGCTGAAGCCTAGTGAGTGTTAAAGGTGTCCAACAGTAAGACAGGAATATTTAATAGTTCCAGGTATTTAAGAAAATCTTTCCAATAATTAACTGACAATTAAGGTCATCTAATAGGAACTTCAGTGGCTACATACACACAATAAATGCATATTTTACAAAATACAATTAGAAAGTCACTAAACAAACTAACAATGAATAGTAACAAACTCTGAGAATAGAATCTGATTTCTAGAGTTGCCATCCTATGTTACTTAAAATATTCAGTTTTCAACAACAAAAACATTTATAAAATGTGCAAAGAAACATGAAAGTATGACATATACACAGCATCCCCTCCAAAAAAAAAAAAAAAGCAATCATCAGAAATAATCCCTGAGGAAGCTCAAATATGAGACTTGCTACAAAGACTTTAAATCAAGTGTTTAAAATATGTTCAAAGAATTGTAGAAAATTGTTAATTGTTATAAGATTAATAGCTAATGTCTCATCAGAAACCATAGAGATGAAAAGTAGAATAATTGAAATTAAAAAATTATTATATGGCTCAACAGAGATTATAGGAGGCAGAAGAAAATATCAGTGACTTTGAAGGTAGATTAATTAAAATTATCAGAGAATAGAAAGAAAAAGAATAAAGGAAATTAAAGAGCCTCAGACACCTGTGGACATCATCAAGAGAACCAATGTGTGCATAATAGGAGTCCCAGAAGGAAAGAGAAAAGAGCAGGGGAAAAGGAGAGTAATGCTAATTCAAAGAAGTAATGTCTGCAACTGTCCAAATTTGATAAGAAACATGAATTTATGTATCCAGTAAGCTCTCCAACTTCACATAAAATAAATTCAAAGATCATGCCTAGACATATAATTATCAAATGGTTGAAAGTTAAAGACAAAAGGAGAATATTGAAAGTAGCAAGAGAGAAGCAACTTCTCATATATAAGAGTGCTCTATAAGATTAACGGCTGATGTCTCATCAGAAACTATGGAGGCCAGAAGATAGTGAGATGACATAATTAAAGTACTAATTTAAAAGACTGTTAACCAAGAATTCTACACCAGCAAAAATATTCTTCAAAGAATAAGTGGAATTTAAGATATTTCCATATGAAAACTAGAAAATGTATTTGCTTTTTTCCCCTATGTTCTACTAGAAAGTAGTCCTTCAGTTTAAAATGAAAGAACACAAGAATATAACTCAAATCCATATAAAGGAATAAAGTAAATGCAACTCCCTAGGTAAGTATAAAAGTTAGCATATATGTCCTTTCTCATTCTTTGTTTTGAACTCTTTTTTCTCTTATTTGACTTAAAAAACAACTATATGAAGTAATAGACATAAATCTGTATTGAGAGGTACAAAACAAGTACAATATAATTTCTCTGACAGTCAAAGCACAAAGAAAGGAGAAAGAAATGAAGCTATATAAGAACAAACACTTTTGTAATGCTGAAATTGTGTTGGTATAAAGCCAAATTAGACTGTTATACATTAACATGTTAACTGCAATCCCCAGGGTAAGAACCAAGCAAATGGCTCAAAAAATATGATAAAAGTAATAACAAGGCAATTAAGATTGTGCACTAGAAAATAATCCATTGCAAAAAGTCTATAGTAAGGAAGATTTTATGACATTGTGTGCATGTGGGTGTGTGGGTGTGGGTAAATAGCAAAATGACAGATGTAATTCCATTCTTATCAGTAATTACATTAAATGTAAATGAATATTTCAATGAATTTGTAGAGATTGGGAGAATGAATGAAAAAAATTGATACAATTATATGCTATAAAAAATACATACACATTGAAAGACACAAGTAAATTAGAAATAAAAGAATGAAAAAAGATATCTCATGCAAACAGTAAACAAAATAGAACTAGAATGGTTACACGAATATTAGACAAATAGAATTTAAAATAAAAGTTGTTCCTAGAAATATATAAGGACATATTATAATGAAAATAGAATCAATCAAATTTATGAATAAAAGAAGCCATTTTAAACATATATACACCTAACAACATTCTCAAAATACATGTAGCAAAAACAGAATAGTTGACAAATCAGGTATGGTAGCACATGCCTATAATCCCAGCAACTAAGGAGGCTGATGCAGGAGAATCACAAGTTCAAAGCCAGGATCATCAATGTAGCAAAGCCTAATCAATTTAGTGAGAACCTGCCTAAAAATAAAACATAAAAAGGATCGGGAGTGTGGCTGAGTGGTTAAGCACTCTGGGTTCAATCCCTGGTACCAAATAAAATAATTGGCAACTTCAATTACCTACTTTCAATAATGGATAAAATCACTAACATATGACCAAAAAGAAAATAGAAATCTTGAATGACTTAAAAATACAGTTAGACTTAACAGAAATCTATTGAAGATTCTACTCAACATCAGAAGAATTCATATTTGTCTCAAGGGCATGTAAAACATTTTCCAGAACAGATGTCATAGACCATATGTTATGTCTGAACAAACTTAAATGTATATTGCTAAAATGTAAAGCTAGGAAATCTTTTTATTTGTATGCCCTATTTTATTTACTTCTCAAAAGTACCCACAATTATGTCTGATTAGGTATGAGAGGTATGAGTCTCTATAATGATCATCTACTTATTCTAGAGAGGGTTTCATGACTTGCCTGAGATTAAACAATAAGAAACAAAAGGTGCAAGCTAGCCTTAATGACCTTCTTATGTTTGAGGCCTCAGTTTAAATGTTGCCTCATCCGAGATATTTTCCATCCAATATATGCAAGATTCCTACTATAGTTCAGTCTCACAACATAGCATTCTCTTACTTTATCAAACTTTTTTTTAAAAAAGAGAGAGTGGAGAGAGAGAGAGAGAGTGAGAGAGAATTTTTTAATATTTATTTTTTTAGTTTTTTGGCAGGCACAACATCTCTGTTTGTATGTGGTGCTGAGGATCGAACCCGGGCCGCACGCATGCCAGGCGAGCGCACTACCGCTTGAGCCACATCCCCAGCCCCTTTATCAAACTTTTTACAAACTGGAATTGTGCCTTTCTGGTGCTCAAAATCATAAGTGGGTAAGCTATGTGGTGTGACCAACTTGTTCCAGTTTGCCTGAGACTTTCCCAGGCTTGACACTGCAAGTACTAAGAATCCCAAGTACTAAGAATCCTCCGCCCTGGGAAAGCCAGGGGTGGGTCACACCATGGCAACAACCAACTACAGGAGCTTCTCCATTGAAGCCCCTGGACTAGGTGCTTTCTCCATAAAGGAGCAAAGCTCCCACCAAGGAGACAAGAACACTGCAGCCAACTGTCTTCTAAACCAGCAGAAGGTCTCTGTGTCCACACATTCCAAGGTGCTCTTCTCCAGCACCATGGAAACACCATGTGAAAACAAATGAAGACAGGAATTTCACTCAGCTTCGAATACAACCAGAGAGGCTATGGGAAAGCACTACCATATGGGGAGGAAGGGAGATGACATTATTTTTTGTTGACATGTTTATTCTGCTTCCTCTCAGAAGCTATGCCGTCCATCAAAACAGGGCCCCATGAACATGCAAGTTCTCAGGCTTTGGTCTTAATCACCACCCATCACCTCCCTTGCACATCTCATGCCTCAATACTAATACAAGCTGTCAGGATGAACCACTTGCTATGACCAGGCACAGTGTTCCCAGTGAATCAACAGAAAAAGCTTTTGACGTTAACTATGCTCATTTCCTAGACAAGGAAATGGAAGATGAGACAGATTGAATAACTTGTCCAAATTCTCAAAGCTAATCTCTGCTCAATATGTGTGTGCTGTATTTTCCCAACTGTATTTATGATCCTGGTGGGAGAAAATAAAATGTCTGGGTCCACATAGTGTGGAGCACAAAATGACCCACAACATTGGGTCAGGTGCTGACCCAATGCTCCTCAAGTAGACCACTTATCCATGGCCACCACCAATACTGCTAGACACTAATCCAGTAAGCTCAATATTTCTCTTACCTGGCATACAGGCAGCCTCAACCAGTGAATTTTAAATTGACACAGAGTTATATAAGGCTACAGTAGTTACAATAATAACCACTGAATTCACCAAGAACTTGTAAAATTTTGAGTTCACAAATAATATAACTGCCTGAAGTTTTCTTCTGATTTTTAGAAGGAAGCCCGGGAAAGCACTTTCATTCCTTACCTTTATTTTTTATTTTATTTTATTTGTCCATAACCATTATCGTTCTAAAAACCTCTCCTTTTTTTCTTTGAAAAAAAAAATCCTCAGGTGTACATGCATGATATTTAAACTAAACTCCCTAAAGCTGAATATGAGTTATCTTCAAACAGCAGAAAGGAAAAGAAAGAATAGAGAAGAAATCTTCAAATATATATAAATTCATGGCTAGCTTCCACTGAACCCTTGCCCTCATCAACTCGTTTAGAACACGATTTTCCAAATGCCACTGCTTTCTGGAATTCAAGGGAGAGGAAGAGGGCGTTTTCATTTCATTAGATTTATGTCAACTCCATTCCGAGTTTCTAGCAGTAGGGACTTCTGGAGAACATGTCCTGCTTCCCTTCTGAGCTGCGCTGCTGTGACTCTGGCACCATGAAGCATCAAAAGTAAATAAAATGACTCAGGTTGTGCTCTGGATCAGAGGGTGTCTGTGAGAGGATGAGAAATCCAGCAATGTGCCCAGACCTGCCTCGAATGGCAGGCTGCTGGGTTCTCAATAGTCAGAGCTGCCGCTGTGGCCAAATTGCACACACAGAGCCAAATTCTCCGCTCAGCTCTGCACAGGCAACTTCATCCAAAGTCCGTAGGTGCGGAGTGTGTGTCTGAAAGTGGGGTTTGGCAACAGCACCACTGAGTTCCCTTATCAGCAGCATACTTAGTGCGCCATGTGCGCCTTCCCACCAATCTCTGCACACGGGAACGCGTTTGCCATTATGAGATGGCAGCGTGTGCTGTATGGTTTCTTCACTTTTTTAAAGCGTTTTGTGTTTTGCCAGTCAGGAGCACATTTTGCAAGTCCCTGGCAAGCACAAATGTACTTTTTTTCTTGGCTTAAACATGTGCGGAAGCCAGATGAAAGAAATGACTCCTAGGGAAAGCTTTGGATTTCATCAAATCGTCGATGAAGTCGCCTGTGCCTCTGTAGTCAAGGTTTTAAGGGATTGTGTTCCCTTAATTGAAGGAGTAAAGGTGCAGAACAGAGCTGAAGGCTCACCTCATTGCAGTATTTCCAGCTCCTTCCCTGTGCTTTCCTCCCTCGGGCTGAGTGGCACTTCCTATCCTATGAGCAGCTCATCTCATTCATTCCGGGTGACTCTCACCATGTTTGAAGGTCTCCCCATCCAACATGGCTCCCTGGATCACTACAAAATTTATCTCTATATTTCTGACATAAGGCAAGGGGTCTGGCAGTACAGGTCAGGAAAGATTTGTTGCCTAAATCTGGCACTGCAGCTTCGACCATGGGAAAGATGGGGTTGTATAGTTTCTTTCATGAGAGGCATAGATTTTAATTAACATGTTATGTGCAGTGTGATTGGAGGTGTCATAGGGCTATGTCCAGGATGCTAAAAGGAATACAGCAGATGGGAACGAGAACGGGAACCTTGGTGGTATAGCCAGGAAGGATGCTGGGAGAAGGCTATGTCAGAACTGAGTCCTAACCCACACAAAGGCATTGAGTGAAGGGCTAGCTGAGAGAGGAAGGGTGCCAGGCAGGGTGAACCGCAGGAGTTAAGGCAGAAGGATATGAAAGAGCCAAGATGGACAGGGATGTCCACGCAGTTTGCCCTGCCAACTTCAAGGGCCAGGCTAGAAGCAGCAGGTCTTTAAGACTGGGAGAGGTAACTGAGGCATTTTTTATAACGTTCTCCTTTATGAGAAAGATGGACACTGAAAAAGTTTAATCCTAAGAGAAATGGGCTTGTACCTGATTTATATAATTTAAACTGGGAGCATAATAAAGAGAATAAGATTGGTATTTGTGCAATACTGAAACAGGGAACTCAACAGGGAGGCAAGTTTAATAATCTTGGCAAGAGACCAAGGCAGTCGCTCTGGGCAGGGGTGTGAGAGTAGGTGCTGCAAGAAATATTGACAAAGCAAATAAGGAAGGACGCTGTGCTTGGTCAGAGGAGGGCTGTGCTCCTGGAGCCCGTGGATTTCCCTTGAAGAATTTGCTCAGAGAGAAGCAGTAGCTGAGAATCTCGGACAAAAAATTCACCTTTTAGGGGTGACCTGAGGGGGAGGTAACTCTGAAGGTGGTGATAAGCCAGCTTACAGACATGCATGTAAAGTAAAGAAAGTGTGAGTTCCTGGAGACTCAGCAGGAAATATTTTCATAGAAAAAGGTAGAAAACACTATTAATGCCACATTGTGGAGAGTGAAGCCAATATAGTATGATATCTAATTGCTTTGGCAGTGAAAAGGTTTTCAAAGACTTTCTGAAGCAGAATTACTCAGATATGTGATTTAATAAGTATATGAGTGAGTGAATGAATGAATGAGACCAAGTTTCAGAGCCTCTATTACTTTAGGGTATCAAAATTGAAGCTTCATTTGTTGGATAATAGTTGCATTTCAAAGGAACTCAAATCTCTAGCCTTATAAACCCTTATTTAGTATTGGTGACACAAAACAAGCCATTCTGCCTTTCATTTTATCTTATTGGCTTCTCCACACCACCTTGCCCTGCATATCAGCAATGACAGATGAGGTCAGTGCTAAGGTGTAAATGCAGAACCCAGGGATAGGTGCTCCCTGTCACTTGTCACAGTAAGACCCACCGTCCTAATTGGTTTGGACTGCTGTAAGAGAGTAGCCTAAAGTGAGTGGCTTATAAACAACAGGAACTTACTGCTCACAGTTTTGGAAGCTAAAAATTCAAGATAAGGGATCCAGCATGGTTGGGTCAGAATGCAATCCTGTTCATGGGGACTCTGTCCTAATTATCTGCCCAATGTCCTGTCTCTAAATACCACCATACCGAGGATTAGACTTTGACATATGAATTTGAGAAGGAGAACAAACATTCAGTCCATAACATCCACTCCACATTTACGCATACATCAGGGTCGCAGTTAGGCATCCAGAACATCACTGCACATTGAAAACATGGAGAAGTAGGTTCTGCGAGGTCAGATTCTATTACCAGCTCTTTCACCATTCCAAGTGCCTAGAGCAAAGTCTAACACATCTCTGGGCCTTGGTTTCTTTATCTTTGAATTTAGGTAACAAGCAATGAACTTCTAAGTTCTCCTTAAAGTTTTTCTAGAGCCTTCACTTTCAGTGCACTTAGAGTGTACTGCATTTACTTGATTAGGGCTGTGCAAAGAATTCAGCCCTTAAACCAACCTTTTCTGACAAAAAAAGAATTTTATTCTTCAGCAAACAGAAGTGTGTGCTGTTTGTCCATGAACCAAGCTGAGATTCCTTTTGCTTTCTGCAGTTGCTCTTCATTTCTGCTTTCCCTGTTGTGTTGGTACACATGCCTTCACTTTATATTCCTGCCTCTCTGTGTGGAAGTCTGAGGAACTCTCAAGCCTGCTGATGTGCATACCGGCTGGCTGATTCATGGGATGGTGCTGGAATCTGCTCCTCCATATTTTGACTCACTGCAGGGAAGAGGCAGACTGCCAACTTTGCTGCTTCCAGAGTTACAAGAGTGACAGGAAAGCAAGATGAAAGAATACGAAAAGAATTAGAAGAGGTTCTGATTACAAGTGTGGCTTGTATCACAGTGAGAGGAGAGGCATAAACAAATGGCCGGGCTGATTCACTGTGAACATGCACGTTTCATTCACGTGTTTCCAGATCTTTCCATCTACTAGTGTCTTGCTGGGTGGATTCAGATGATGCACCATATGGACAGAGGCAGTGTTTTCCTTGATCCATAGTGTAGTGTACTGCCTGAACTATCAAAGTTCCATCACCAGCATGAATGACATAAAGAAATGGTATTGCCACTTACAGTAGCTGTCTTTTAGTGTGGAAGCTGCCCATGGCTGGAATTCAGTTTATGCCATATGCAGTTCTCAGAGCTCTCTAGCAGTGGCTAAATGGCAAAACCAATAATTCCATCTTCCTTTGCTGATGTCATACTTTTAAGTCCTTAATGGTAGCCTAAATTTATTTTGTTTTTGCAAAGATAATCTTGCAAAGATATATGAAAAGGTTGAATTGCAGAAATCAAGGAGTCCTCTGATATTCAGAAAGTATGCGATATTAGCTGCTATTCTGGGGTCCCCAAAACAACTCTCCACTATTGATATTCTTGAACTAAGAGAGCTCTCCATTAGGTCCTATCTGAGTCTATTCCTGAAGTTGTAACAAAATATCTTAGACAAGATAAAGATCAAAAGTCTATTTCTGACACTCTGAAGCTGAATGGTCCCTTATCAAGGCACAGTACCCAATGTCTGGTGAGATCCATTTGCTGCATCCTCACACTATGGGACAAATGAAAAGGGCAAATAGGATAAATGCTGTGTCCTCATGTGTCAGAAGAGATGGAGGAGCCTAACTCAACACCTCCAGCCCTTTTACAAGACACCAGTCCCACCCATAAGGGTGGGGCTTTCATGGCCCAATCACCTTCTAATTGTCCTACCACTTAACACTGGTGCATTAGGGATTAATTTTCAACATGAATTTTAGAGGAGACAATCAACATTCAGACCATATTAGCTCCAATTAATGAAAAAGCTCATTCACCTGTGAGCTCTAACTTGCGTTGATTTCCAAACATAACTGCATCACACTTGTCCAATGGCAGTTCTTCCCACTCTGCGTTCAGTATCCCTAGCTTTCATTTTTGGGAGGATTTCATGAACACTATAGCACCAGATCGGACATCCTATCGTTAATGGAAATTTTTAAGGAATATATGACATCCTTACTAATGTGAATTGAAATTAATTGGGTTTTTGAGAATTTTGTAATATTATCTTGCAAAAGCCTTGAGTTGATCTTTAAGAAATATGACATATAGCTAAAGTATATTGAGGTTAATTGCATTAGGGGAATTTTGCGACATGTCTGGGATATCAGTAGATAACTGAGATGGTTCAGACTAGAGCTAAGAATCAGTCTCTAATGACAACAAAATCTTCAGATTTTGGTATAGAAGAATTGGTATAGAGAACAAGAAAAATGAAATATCTATTTCTTTTCCTATGCAAACTACATTATTTGCCCTTAAAACTTTCTTGTTTACCTAGTTAAATTTAAGATGATTGGACAAACTGTCTTCTATTATCAGGCTTTTGAGAACAATATTTGTAACATTCATGGCTGATATTTCATGATAAAAACATTTATTGTTTCTATGCCCTTTGATATAAATACAGCCACAAGGCTACCATTTTTAGAAAAACAAGAATAATTGATAGACAATTACCAGGTACAAAGCGGGAACGTCCATAAGCCAAACTAGAATAAAACTACTCTGAAGGTTTTATTTTAACCCGTTCTGTATATAACAAAACCCTGCCCTTGAAACTAAAGGTACCTGCCTGAAATACCACCACTTACACAGCTCATTTGATTACTGCCCAGTTGTGTAGACCTTTATTCTCTCAGGAAATTAGTAACAATCCACTCATAGGCATTTGTGTTTTCACACTGAAAATATTTCACACAGCCTCTGTTTTACATTGAAGAGTATTGAACACCATTGATTCCAAATACAAAGGTGAACTATATTTTTAAAAAGGATAAAACTCAAAATAATTTTCTTTCCTATCCCTCTTCTAAAAGGCATTATAGAAAAGCTACCTTAGAAAGGACTTCTGGTTTTGAAAAATTTAACGTTCTCAACAACTTTCCCTTTGAAATTTCCCAAAAGAGTGAATGTAATCATTTAAAAAGCAAAGATATTTAAAGCCTTCTCAGAACTGCTGGGAAAATAAGGAATTCAAAATGAAGGGAGCCAAATCCCAGTGAGGTAAGCCAGGACCAAAGCCTCATCTGTCCTGAGGGTGTTGGTCCATTGCTTCTCCCCTGTGACCTTGACTCTACTGAGTGGCCTGTCAAGATATCCAAGGTGGGATGTAAGAGCCAAGGTCTCTTAAGGAGAGAGCAACTTAATAGAGCCCTGCATTAAGCTGAGACCCCAACATGGAAGAGTGAATAACAAACAATTTTCACTCCTAGAAAGAATGAGGATCCTTGCCACTAGGTATGAAAAAATAAATTTACTTGAACTACTGATCATGTCAATCATTATGGGAATAAGAAATTTGTTATCCACATTCATACTTTTTCTGTGGATTGGAAAACCTCAATCAGAGAAAACAATTCAATGTGTATCCAGTGCTCCTGGACATCCTCTCTAGAGGAACGCAACATAAAACTGTAAAGCAAATATATCTCAAGATAATCCTAAATAAAAATGGAAATCACAATTCAAAAACCACAACCAACAGAAGAGTACAGCAAAATGAAAGAAGGAGAGATTTAATAACAGCCTACAAACATCTCATAATGAGTATTCATTTTAACAATAAAAAATTATATAGTTTTTAATAATTCAGATTTAAAAACACTTTGGAAGTATTAAAATTTTAAATTAAATTTAAAATTCAGTAGGATAAATTAACAATAAACTCAAAAGTTGAAGGGAGAATTAATGAACTTGAATATAAACTTTAATCAACCTGGAGAGAAAAATATTGAAAATAGGAATGGAAAAGAGAGAGGTAAGACTAAGAAATTGTGAAGTTCATCTAAATGACATTTCAGGGAGAGGAAGATATCATGGAAATCTTGAAAAAGGTAGCAATATTTAGAAGGTAATAAGATTTCTAACATGTTTTCAATATGCTACAGCTCAAATCCAAAAAGACCATCTGAGCTGACTAAATTTTTAAAAATCCACAACTAGATATGTCATAGACAAAAGTGTCACACTGAAAACACAGAAGAGAAGTTTAAAGAAAACAGAGGGGGGAAGAAAGGAATATCACTTACAAAAGAACAATTATGCCGATGCCTGACTTCTCAGTAAATGGAGAAGACAGTGTGCAATGCAGAAAAGGCAGCTTCACCCTAGGACACTAACAAAACCCACTTTCCAGAAGGAGGCAAAACAAGGATGTTTTCAGAAAAGCAACCTGTGAGTGTTCATTATATGCTGACTTTCCCTCACTGAAATTCTAAAGGGTATGCTTCAGGAAGAAAAAAAAATAGACCAGATGGAAGGTTTGAAATGCAAAATTGAACTCTGAGTAAAGATATTGGCAAATTTACAATACATACAAACAAACATAGATGTTCAAAATGGTTTAATTTGTGAGGGCTAAAAAGAAGACAGAACATAGTGAGTGTGAAATAATAGTCTATAAGTTGTGAGCCTGGTGATTAAAATTACAGCACTCTTAGGTTTTTATATCATTTGGGATAAAAGAAAAATGATGCGAACTTAAAGCTGTGCTAATTATGCACATAAAACCATCCATAGTAACCACTGAAAAAAATAGGCATAGAGTTAACTTTAAAATAAGTACAGGGTTGGGGCTGTAGCTCAGTGGTAGAGCACCCGCCTTGCTCGTGTGAGGCACTAGGTTTGATCCTCAGCACCACATAAAAATAAAGATATTGTGTACAACTACAACTAAAAAAATAATAATAAAAAAATAAAGTAAGTACACAGATAAAATTCAAAAGGAAGCAAGAAACAAGGGAAAATTTTAAAACAGGGAAAGACATAAATGAACACAAGAAAAGGGTAAAATAAAATCCCAATGAAATTACCTATCCAGTATTTTAAAAGATTACTAGAGTGAACACACACACTTGCATGTGTACACATTACATTTGTGTGTATGTATGCATGTGTATACACACAGAAATGTATACAAACTCACAAATATTTTCTGAACTTGGCAGTATGCAAAAAATGAAATCAGTTATGCCAAGCGAATACTAACCCCAAATATCACAAAGAGAAAAACAGTCTCTAACTGGGGAAAAGGCATGATTAAAGACAAACAAGACCTCTTCACATTGATAAGGAGTTTAACTAACTAGTCAGACAGAATAATTCTAGGCTTATATGAAATGTAGTTTTTAACTTCATATATTAAAATTTACAGGTATACAAGGAGAAATTGACAAATCCACCAAGATATTCGGAGGTTTTAACAAGGTCTGATAAATAAATTGATAGAGGGGGCAAACAATAAACCAGTAAGGAGATACAGATTTGGAGAGTATGAACTTGACTTAGGTGGAGAAGCAAATGCAGAACACACCTTCCTCTTTAGAAATAGGAACTCTTTGTGAAATCACCCACAAGAGGCCATAAAACATGTCTCAGTATGTTTCAAGAGACTGGTCTCATGTAAGATTGTATTCTATATGCTCTAAATAATAAGTTGAAAATATAAAATGAAGAGATATCTAGGACAAGAACTATATAGTTGGATTTTTAAAAAATTACTCATGAAAAAGCAAATGGATAATAAAGGGGGTGGAAAATTTTAAAATAAATTGTTGAACAATAAGTAACATACTACATATTAAAACCTGTGGGGTTCAGCTAGTAAACACTGAGATAAATTTATAAACTCATATGCACATATTTAAAAGGCAGAAATCTTTAATGAAGTAAGCCTCATATGAAAAGTTAGAAAAAAGAAAAATAGTATAAACCCAAGCAAAGCACAATGAAAGAATTAATAAGAGAGTAATAAAGAACTGGAAAACAAATATACAATAGAAAGAATAAAAATGTCAAAAATCATTTCTTTGAAAATACCTCTTAAATAGGCAAATTGCTGATAATATTGACTTAGAAAAAAAGAGATGGTACAAAAACACAATAATTCAGATGAAAAAGGAGATAAAATTTCAGAAGCAGAAGAAAAATAAATGATAATGAAGGGAAATTATAAACACATTTATACAAATAAACTTGAAATCCCAGGTGAAATGGATAAACATTTAGGAAATACAATTTTTAAAAAATTGGCTCAAGAAAAATTAGAAGACCTAGGTAGTTGTGTAATTATTCATGCAATTGAAACCACAATTTGAAATCTTTGTACTAGGAAAATACCAGGCCCAGATAATTTTATGAAGTTTGCTAAACTTTTAAAGAATTAAAAACACAAAGCAAACACAAACTTTTTCAGAGACAAGAAAAATCACTTGTTCTTTAACTCATTTTATGAGACCATTATAACCTTAAAACAAGCAAAGTAGTTAGAGAAGAGCATCAGAGAGTGAAATAGTAAGTAGGCCAATACAATTCATAGATATAGCTAAAAAATTCACAAATAAAACATTAATAAATAAAATATAGCATTGTATAAAAATATGCTCATAATAGACAAATTGCTTTCATGCCATGAACACAATATTTTTGGAAAATTGATTAATTTACCACATGAAAAGATTAAAGGAGCTACAGTCACAGATGAATAAAACCATTAGCTAAAATTCAACATGCATGACTACGTCCAAGCAGAAACCATCTGAAGAAAGTATTTATAGTAATAAATATAATTTACTTATTAGAGAGGCTTTATGAAAACATTTATAATAAATGTAATATCTCAAAATAATTAACTTGGAAATTAGAACAAGACAAGGATGGCTTTTGTATCCTTTCTTTTATAAACATGGATAAGAGGTCTCTGCCAATATTGCAAGAAAATACAATAAAAGAAAGAGTGTAGAAAAATATTAAAGCTATCCTCGTTTTTGAAAGATATGTGTACTCATAGCACCCAGAGCAAACATATAAAGTGTTATGGTTTAGATATGAGGTATTCCCCAGAAGCTCATGTGTTAGGCAATGCAAGAAAGTTTAGAAGAGAAATGATCGGATTATGAGAGCTGTAACTCAATCAGTGAATTGAACCAGTTAAATGGATTAACTGGATGGTAACCAGTAGGGAGTGACTATAGGTGGTAGGTCACTGGGGCATGCCTTTAAGGTATATATTTTGTCCCTGATATGAAACCTGTCTCTGCTTCCTGATCATCATGTCCTGAGCTGCTTTGCTTTTCTGTCCCACACTTCTACCTTGATGTCCTGTCTTACCTCTGGCCCAGAACAATGGAGTTTGCCATCTATGCATTGAGACCTCTGAAACCACGAGCCCCAAATAAAGGTTTCCTCCTCTAAAATTGTTCTTGTCAGGTTTTTAGGTCACAGTGACAAAAAAGCTGAATAAAATACAAAATATTTTGATCCATAAATGATATTAACAGAATTGTTGGATAACAAATAAACATTCAGAATTATCTACATCTCCATACTCTGACAACAATAAGAAACCAAATATAATTTTTAATACATACTATTTGGAATAGCATCAAGTAATATCAAGTACCAATGAATAAATCTACCAATTATATGCAGTATTTATTTTTAGAAATTACTCATTTTAAACAAAAAATAAAGTATATTAAACAAAAAATTGATAGGATTGTCAATGAATAGAATGGCCTAATATTATGAAAATAACAGTTCCTCCCAACTGTTTCTAAAGACAAATAGATTAGAAAATGTATATGGAATATTGAATAATTAAGAATGGTCAAGATACACACTTGAAGAAGAATGTAAGATGAAATATTTGTCCTATAATATATCATTGTTATTATAATGATATCAGGACTTACTATGCTATAAAACAAGGCAGTAAAGTATTGGTTCAAGTACATTTAAATATATCAATGAAGCAGAAGTTAGAGCTTTAAAACAGATCTGTGCATATGTGAAAACTAAGAATTGGCAGAGGTAGTTGCAAAGTGATAAGAGAAAAAACAGGGTTCTCAACAGTGTTGAAGAATGTTAAAATGCCAAGAAAATAATATGTGATTCCCTACCTCACACCATAAATGAAAATCAAATCTAGATATGTTAAAGGACAGTATGAAAATATAGTTATAAAACTTTTTTCAGAGAAATTTGTATATAATACACAAAACTAGTAAATATAAAGAAAAACACAGATAAGCTCAACTTTGCTAAAATTAAAAATTCTCCTCAAAATGAATAATAAAGAGAGCATAAAGACTACCAGAAATTCGAGTAAGTTCTTTGCAATTTATATATGTACCAAAAATCAAGATTCACAACAGAAAAAGAAATTTAAAAATTAAAAAAGGGCAAATGTCATAAGTAAGCATCTTACAAAATAATAAATACCTAAAACCTTCAAAATGTAAAAAACTAACTTCAATTTTAATAATTAGGGAAATTTGCATTAAAAATGAGATTATTTGACACCTAAAGCACAAATGTTAAATTGGTAAAATGTAAACATTAAATTGTAAAAAAAAAAAAAAATTAGTGTGAATTGGTAGAAGTTTGGCAAATGATTTGTTATATCTTGAAAATTTGGACATAAACATGACTTACAACCCAACAAATTGTACTTCTGGATATATACCCAAAGAAACATCTGGAAATATGCAGCAAGAAATTGGTTCAAAAAATGTTCACACATACAGGTTTTAATAACCCAAGCTGACAAAAAAAAAATGTAAATTAGAAACAGAATTGAACAAAACTTGTGGTATATTCACTCAAAGGTATGTTTTACAGTTGGGTAAATGATTAATATATTAGCTGCATGAGTGGATCTTGAGAATAATCTCAAAAATAATAAATAAAATTAAAATAATAAAGAATAATTCTTTTTGAGCAAATAAAAGAAAGAAAAATATTGTCCAATTATACGAAATCAACCATCAGGCAAAATTTAAAAACATATTTGCTTATGGCTACATGTATATTTGGAGGTATAAAGAGACCTGATGGGGTATTAATAATATTAAAATCAGAAATAAAAACTCTGAAGGAATTGTGCATTCTGTGATCAGAGAGAGAGGTTTTTTTGAGGGGATGACACTTATTATTTCTTAAGCTAAGTAATGACATACAGATTTTCATTACTTTTTCTGTATACATATACATGTATACAAATATATATATGCTTATACACTTATATACACACCTGTACAATATATTCTGTTATTTTTATATAACTCACTATACAAATTAAAATGTATGCTACCAAAAATAACACATCACCAAAAAAGTCAACATTTGGGTAACATTTCACAAACCTAGCAAAATTTGACCAAAGGTCAATACTTAGCGGAGGTGACATCTTTGTGAGCAAGAAAAACATAACTATGCAATCTCCACAAGCCCAGTTCTGTTTCCTGTCTGGAACAAAATAGGCACTAAATAAAGGCTTGTTGTGTTGAAATATGTGTGACACATGGGCCAGCATATGACACTGGCTGCTCGGACGTCCACCTTGGCCCTGCATTCTTGCACCAATGTTCCATTCTTGTTTTTGGATTTCCATTCCTCTCCAAGCAACCCTAGATACTGGAGAAGATGACCCCACTCAGCAATCAAGGTGGGCTCTGGTGGTGTGAGACAATCAGTATCTCCCAATCTTTAGCAAAGGAGGGAGAAGAAGTGAGAAAGCAAGAGAGATATAGATAGATATGCAGATAAAGATAGATAAAGACGGGTCTACCTCTGCAGATACAGATAAATCCCTCCTATTGGTTCTGTTTCTCTGGAGAACACTGACTCATACAACTAGGTAACCTAGAAACCTACTTGCTACTTGGAGCTTAGAAATGCCAAGTTAAATATAACGAACCTTTTTTAAGTGAATAGCTGAGTCCATAGAAACTAAGGGAAATCTCCCAGCAGTCAGGCAGTGAGAGCAGAGTCACTGCCCCAGAACCTACAGGCTGACCAGTGAGCGGAGGAGAGCCAAACAAAAGGTGAAGAAGGAAATGCAGACCAGAGCAGGAAGGGTCAGCTCAGCTGTCCAAGGACTGACTGGCTGACCAGAGATTCTCTTTGACCAAGAAGTTTGCATTTTACAGCCTGCGTGGGCAGAGATGTCTTTGGTCTGCAAAAAGTCAGAGAGCCATAGCTAGGCTTATCTATCTATTTAGGGCCTAAATTTCACTGAAAAAATGTTAGATTAAAAAGATGCATCTTCCTCTGTCCCCAGCACAGGCGTACACTGCAGTCTGGGAGAAGTGATTTTTTTTTTTTTTCACCTGAGAATACATACTCATGGGTACATGCATGAATTCTGGGTCTGAATCTTTACTAAATTTCACTTCGGACTCTACAACCTGAAAATTTACCATACAATATTCTTGGCCAGGAATACTCCTGAAATTCCTGCCTCCTAACCCAACTCCCATTTAAATTCTCAGCCCAGGTCTCAAAGAAAGCCTCAAGAAAAGTTAAGTTTGTAAACAAAAACTACCAAATGAAAATGAGGACAAAGAAAAAAACAATCAACCATATGAGAATCAGATCAAATGAAAAGAATAGATCTCCATGGATTATGGACAGTAGAACTATGAGATATAGAATAAAAACTAAGTCTATTTAAAATGACTGAGGACATAAAAGGAGAAATTGAAATTATGTAAAAAGCATGAATGCTATCACGAAGCCCGGCCGTCTTGAAAAATAACCACCTGGAATTCCTAGAAATAAAATAATTGAACTATAAAACCCCAGAGAGAGATTAAACAGCTAGATAAGATCCAGATGAAGACAGAATGAGTGAACTGAAAGACTGTGATGATAAAATTATTAAGAAAGCAGGACTGAGGAAAAAAATGCATAAAGGAATGAATTTTAAAAGGATACAATATAAAGGGCAGAATTTAATCATTATAAGTTTCAAAAGAAACTATATTTAATATGTGGGCAAAGCAGACTGTAGGGAGAGTCATGGGAAGAGACAGAAATAAAAAAGGTCATGACTTGATCAAACCTTGTCTGAAGCCCTTTCTATTCTTTCCTTGACGGTTGTTAGCCTATACATTTTCCCAGCCATGAATCTAAGTATGTTGAGGACTTTGCTCTTTGCAAACTAAATTTTCCTAACTATTACAGGGTCAGGAAGGTAAGAAATTAAGCATTATACTAAGAAAGTAAAAAAAAAAAATGTGCCTGGCCATTCAGTGAGCTGGACCCACAGACACAGACAAAGGCAGCTGAAACATCAAGAGGAAACTGTACCCGTCCCAGGTAGGTCCTGAAGCTGTACAGTGTCCTAACAACCCCCTCCTTGGGTGACTACTGCTCTTGTACTTACTGAGATACTTCTGTTTGCTTAAATCATGAACTATCAAAAACTTTCATTTGTGGAAATTAATGAGTGAAAACGAAATATTCCATTCCTGCCTCAAGGATCCAAGTCCCTTTAACACAAAAAGCAGCTTCAATTTCCAACCGAGGTACAGAGCTTCAAATATGTGGTTTCTGGCTATGACATTCTACATCTATCTTCACTGCACAGTTTCCAGGGAAATTGGACCTCGAATCCACTTCACAGTCCAGACTCAACGTTAAACTCTGCACGCAGCCCTGCTTTGCCTTGAGCCTATCCAAACACTGCCTTATTTAAATTTCGCCTAAACTCCTTTATACTCAAAATCCTATAATATCCTCTGTCTTTCCCTTTGTTTGGAAAGACACCCTCGGTCTCCCTGGTGCATGATCTCTCTTGGTGCATGGGTGCAGTAACCTGACTCTGCTGAATAATAACTCATTTCTGCTGATTTCAGGCAGATAGGACTGAAGAAAGGAGATAAGGTAACACAAACCAAACAAACAAAAAAAAATAAGATAAAATTATATTTTTAGCATTTGCCTAAAGAGAGTTGTATGGAGAAGGACACAAAAGGAACTTGAAATGTTAACTGGCATTGTTTGGCTGGCATGAAGCAGCATGGTGGTGTTTTGCTTTGGTGGCAGCATCTTGGAGCAGCCCGTCTTGAAGAGAGAGGGAAGGAGTTTCCCTCATGCTCCATTAAGAACACAGAAGGAGCATCATGAGTCTTTAAAGAAAAGATCCCCCTTGCTCTTGTTTGCAGCTGCATATATACTTCTAAGACAGAGACAGTTCTTTGTTCAATACAGGCAGTCCACAGGGCTCCCAGAAAATTGAGTACAGCCTCAAACGAGTGCCAACGCACACCCAGGGATCCAGCTGCCTCCCAGGTCTCGGGCTGAGCTCCTTGGCTGTCTGTATTTTCAGCAGTGAACTGGCAGTCATAAATGTCAAGCCCTGATCAGCGTAATCCCCTTAGTTCTTCCAGCTTAGTTCACAGACACAGGCAAGGTGGCATCAAGAAGGTTTCTTACGCTGGGGAAAAAAAGTAAAACAATAATTGCTGAACTTGGATTGGCATCATATCAGCAGTGTTAACGTTACTTTTGACTTCTCTCCAGCGGGTTGAGAATCGCTTAAGCATTTGTGGGAATTAGACTTCTTTGTAATCAAGATAAATCACAATGGTTCTGTGGCATTGCTGATTGCTAAGTCTGCTTATTTCTCAGGTGGGAGAACTAAGAAGAACATATATGGTACAATGCTATAGTAAAAATAAATAAATTAACAAATGAAAAATAATAAAGATGTGGCTCTTGGATACCCTCAGTTCAAGAGCCTTCCCCCGTCCTCCTGTCTTAGGTTATACAGTTTCAGCCTTGCACATTGAGATTAAGTCAGACATTCAAGGCCTAGGTGGGTTCCCCACAGGATCTGAAACTACCAGATAAACGCTGAAGAAAACAGCACAAAAACCAAGTGCAAACAGTATTTTTAAATAGATTGAAAACTGCTCTGGTCCTAACTTGCTTCTGAGCTTGCCATAGTTTCCTGGGCTCCGGTAGTCAGACCCTTTGTATGCTTTCTTATGCATCAAAATGACAAGAATATGCCAGTTTTCTTGACTTAACCACACCTAACAGAAAACTATCAAAGTGGGAAAGAGAATGGGGCATTCTAAATCAAATATTAGGAAATTATTTAAGGAGATAACTATTTTTTTATCACAACAGTTTTGGATGCCTTAAATAATTCAGATAAATCATGCATGACGAGCCTCCTTCCACCCCTCCATGCATAACATCATCACCCACGTCTACAAACTGCAGAAGAGGCAAAGCTCCCCTCACCTGACAATCTCTACAGGTGTCAGCCTGGCATGAAGACCATGACAACTGGCTTCTCAGAAAAGGGAAAGAATCTGCCAATTCAACTACCTTGTATATTTCACAGACAGGAAATTTTAAAACGTTCCAAGTCCCAAAGTTTGGCTGTTTACAGCAATCCTGCCAATGACATGTTGCTAGGGTCTGCCACCTGCCAACCTTGTCCAACCTGCCCAAAAAGGAAGCTGTAAGGGTGCATGTGCCATTACTGTACAATATGGGATATTAAAATAAAAAATATTCCAGCTCTTTGATTTCCTCTGATTTTGTGGGTAATACAATAACCAGAATGAGATAGCTGAAACCAATAAAATCTGATTTATAGCATTAAAGGCAATCTTTATAGCACTTATTTATGGTACATTACATCTAAAATCCAATTTCACAGGCTGCTGTTTGAAACTTTCTGTTCAATCATAAATACACTACATACACTGCACCTCGGTGCCATAGAGTTAGATTATATAAATGTCTGTATCCCCAGAAGGTATTAAAATTCGGTTACTCTGGTGGTGAGTGAGCTTGACGTAATTTTCCTAACCAACTCTTCAACCAAAAAGATCCAGTCAGTACTTGATAAATACTGAAACACTAACACTACTATCATTAAAAAAAAAACCTCAGATAACTCTACATTCTGGAATAAAATTAATTGAAAAGTAGTCATAGAATAATGGGATAATTGATGATACCGAAGGCACTTGCATTAATGTCATGAGGTGTATTTTCAAGCCAATGAGCAAAAGAACTTCCTTGCATGACACAATGGCATTAACAGGAGACACATGGCTAAGTCTATATAGGCTGCTTTGAAAATATAACCTTAAGTGTCTACATTCATACACTTCAATGGATAAGACTATATTCTGTTCAATTACTATAATCATTGTCAAAGAGAGGGCAAAGAATACAATTTGACTTTCAGCAAAGAACTGTCATTTGAATCTTAAGCAATCTCACATTGGTTTAAAAAGGTTTTTACCTTTAAAAAAAAAAATTCCAAATCTCTATATGCTTTGGTTGCTAGGTATTAGATTAATGTAAATGGAGAGGCTGGAAGCTTTTGCCTGGTCTGACAAACCAGCAGACTTGCTTCATCAGAGATTGCACTCCTCAGCACTTAAGTTTTGTTTCCTAAATGCAGCTCAACTACACAGTCATCCACAGACATGTACCATGCGTCTATCACGTCCTTATGTACTATGGTATAAGTTTTTGCAGAACACAATTCAGAACATAAATGTAAATGCAAATAAATGCAAAAGCAAAATAACCATCACTTATTAAACAATATAAAATGCCAGGCTTTGTATTGTGCCAGGAATGAATCTGGATTAAGTGAGACCTGAAGCTAATATAATTGGCGAGTCCTCCTTGGAAAAAAAAAAAAAAAACCCACACAAATCAAAATGAGGTTTAAATATATTTAGATAATAAGACCCAATATAAACGCCTCAGGTGAAAATGAAGGCCCCCAATTTAAGGTTTATATTGGGTTAAGCCTCCTTTCAGATACGGTGAAGCAACTTCTTTCTTTATCTGTCATTTCTAATCCTCCAGCCCAGAAAAGTAAGGAATTACTCTGCAGATGAGGAAACTGGCACCCAGGTGGGCTGCCCAGACAGCTGCATTAGGCATCTGATCCCTGGCATGCAAGTTCCAGTTTGCTTGAGAGAAACCTATGTGTACTGTTGAGTTGGGCTTTTATACCTGGACTTTCCTAAAATGAAATGTTCTTAGTTGTTTTAACCCCAAAGAATCCCCTACAACAAGAGCAAACCTAAATCAGAGGTGATGAAACTTGAACATGAATTAGAATCAACTGGAGGGCTTTTGAAATCAACAACTGGGCCCCATCTCCAGAGTTTGGCATTCAGTAGAACAGAGAGTGGATCTCAGAGTTTCCAAGGTGATGCTGATGGTCTGGGCCATCCATTCACAACCACCAACCTAGAGAAACTGAGTTAATTCTAGCATTCTATTCATCCCTGTCTTCGTCCAGCGAAACCACACTGGCTACAGCTCAAGTTCACTTTACCAGCTCAACATGGTGGAAGCTAAACCCCCAGGCTTCCTGAAAACCTCGGCCTGGATTAGCAGCAGCTGAAATCCAAAAGACACTCAGGGGGAATGACCAGTAGTGAAAGATTATGTTGGAAGCACAAACTGATTCTTAAAACACAATTCAACCATGATAAACTCAATATGTTTGAGTTAGTTTCACTACTCAAAATTGTTAAAGGATTAAAATTTTAAGGTTTATATTGGTTAAGGGATCATAGTTAATATAAACTTATGAATACCCTAATTTTTCCATAAACTAACAGAAAAATGGAATCAATGAATATGGTGAGAAGCCAAGCAAAAGGATTCTCCACATAGGGGAATAAACACTAAGAGATTAAGGGCACAAAATGTCATTTGAAATTGTGTTAGTAGGGTTTAATCAAGGTATTTAAATGCATTCTACAATAGAGTACAACTTCCATTCTGTATTTAAGTCTGATTCAATATAATAATGATGGACTTTTATTACAGGATGGCTATTCAGTGATGCCTATGAAATGATTGTAGACAAATTATCTCTATGACATACTACAAAAGTCATACCCATAAATTAGTTTAAGATGCCAGCACTAAGTATATTAAGGTTCGAAAGACTTCAGTTCACTCTGAACTGTCATGTCTCTTGAACACACTCAGGGAAAGAAGAGATGGCCCTTTTGCCACTATTATCTCATGAATTATTCTTTAATAAACGTGCTTTGTATCTGTCCTTTGGTTGGGAGCCTCTCATGCTCTTTGTTTATTCAATAAAGACTTGCTGACATCTACTAGGTGGTAAGGAAACCAAAATGACATAGACTGTGCTCCAGCCTCTGAAGGATTACGCAGTTACTCTTTATCTACTCAAAGGACACAGAATTAATGCAATTATCCAATGAGTCATCTCAGAGATATAAAAATGACTTGAGCTTTAGATTTGAGTTCTTCTGCCATTTTTGTGTAATCTATAGAAATGCATAGCCAGTTCCTGATTTTCTCACGTAGTGATTTCTGTATTATAAAATAGTATTTCTAAGAAATATTAGAAATATGATACCTTGTTAAAACACTCTCTGATTCCAGCAGTAGGAGTTTATAGGCAGGGTTTGTAAGTGTGGGCATTTCCATAGGAATGATTTAAAGAGTGGGAACAGATGGCAGTGGTGATGATGAGAAGAAACTACGAGTACTTTAAAACAGGAATGCGGATTTTTAGGATAAGAAATCCTGAGGAATTGCTGATACAATGTAGCCCTTAATCCAAAATGAGGTAAAAGAAACTTCTGTATTTCCTTAGAAAATATACTATTGGTGGTAATAAATCTTAGCTCTGACCTCCAGCCAATTTTCTAGTTTATGGATTAGAACCCAAGAAAACAATGAATTCCCAAGAATTCGTATAGTGTACAGGTGCCTCTTTCTATGTCATAGATTCCATAAAAAATAAATAGTGCTCTAAAATATCAACACTTGATACCATTTTTGCTTTCTAAAACTGGCTTCTGTAACTTCATTTTTCACTCTACATTTCATAGACGGGTGGTTCAGAAAATATGGCCTAACCCAAAACTAACAAATAAGAAAACTTCCCCTAGCTAGTGTCAACTTTGTTTCTATCAATCTATACTATCTGAAAATAATTCTTTTTGATCCTCTCTTTAAATTGTTAGCAGAAAACTTCTATTTCCTATAATAAAGAAAAGCAAACATTCCTAATCAAAGTAAATCACTTAAAGGGAACACATGCCTGACCAAGTCAACTCAGGTTGCATATATCAAAAGGTACAGAATGTAGATATGAAAGCAGCTGTCAGTGCCTTCCATCTGAATAGGTGCCCATTTACAGGGTGCCTATGATGACATGTCCAAATGCACTTCATGTCACAAGGTCTTAAAACCTTTATGCTTTACCAGAACCTTCTAACAGATTTTTCTAACGGTAGTGTTTATTCTGCTTCATTTATTTTAGGTTCAAACCAAGTACCAGAACTTTGAACTATAAGGGACCTTAGAGATGATTTAGTCTCTTCTTTACCAGCACATTTTCAGATATGATTTATTGAGACTCAGGCAAGTCTAGTGATATGTACAGGTTGTACACACTGGTGATGGATGGTCCAAGATTGATTGAAACTGGTCATATGACCCACTCTCCATCAGGGTTGTTCTTACTGTGCCACTTGATCCATGATCTTGCACAGGGCTCTGCCATCTTTTGGGGAATTAAATGCTCTCAACAGTGATCTGAACACATGGCATCTGTTTCTTTGAAACTGGGTTAAAAGAGAAGCAAGGACTTATGGTATTCTGAGCTGTCCTTTGTCTAGCTCACAAAACTATTGCTAGGATCAGCTGAAACAAAGTAGGTAAAGCAAACTGGGAACTACAGGCTTTGTAAACTATAAAGCATGACACAAATATAAAGAATTTTCAAAATCATAAAACCCAAGTTGTGTTGTTATATGAAATTTTCTTAAAGACAAACCTAGATCTTGTCAGAGATGTGTAGGAGACTGCAAAATATCATACCAAATGTTACAGATAAACTGATGGGAAGCATTTTACAGACACATTATAAATAAATGTTTAGTATGATCTTACTACAAAAATGTATCTGAGATGGAAACAAACCTAAAATTCAGCAAAAATTTAACCATCATTTGTAGAACTTTGGTTGTTTCTTAAAACTGTACCAAAATGTCAATTCTAAGAGGAAGAAGTTAAATAAAACCACAATTTGACATTTTCACAATTAAAAGGAAACACATTTTAAAGAACATACAAAATGATAGTGCATTCTTTTATTTCCTGACAGTCATTTTTATACATATGCAGTTCTGAGCTTTCAATAGTTGTACTGCAATTTATAGAGCTAGTAAGAAATTGGATTTTCACAAATTAATAGACATTTCCCCCCATGAAACACCAACTAGTAAGAAGACTCACAACATGGGATTTTCCCATTATTCATACTTGCTCCTCTGTCTGGAGTCTCCTGCCCACCATCGACACCCACACTGCCCACCTCTACTTCCCTCCCATCTGTTTTCCAGTCTTGCAAATACTCACAAGCCTCTTAGGCTACCTAGTGTCCTCCCTTCCACCAAGCCTCTCCCGTCACCTCACCCTCCACCCAATCTCCTAAGAGCCTGTGCTCCTGCTGTAATGACTCGTGAACTTATTTGTTTGCTCTTCTGTTCCCTGGACAGTGAGCCCTTATGTGCAGAAATGGAGGAACACCTTCCAGGTCTCTGCGACCAGACTCACATAGTGCTTGGCCCCTGTCATGATCAATATAAGTTTTCCCTGTTGGATTTGCCAGAATTTCTCATCAAATATCATCTGAGTGACTATTTCCCACCGTGCAATTAGAAGGAGGAAATTTTAGAGACACGCCTTCTTTTGATTAATTTGCTAGACTCAGCACATGACCATAAGAAAGCAGTCAAGTATTTAATATTTAGTATTTACTGCTGAGTTCACAATAGCAGTGTTTTAATAGAAAATGAAATCATGCAGGCAGATTTAAAAATCCTGAGAGCTTTAAAAAGAAAGCACTTAAATGACATTCTTAAAATCAATAGTATATGGTGAATGAATAAAAGGCAACTTTGATTCTATCATTTTATATTTCCTTTTGGTTTTTGAACATGGGAAAGAGATACTGTCCAATTATCTCAAATTAATATATCCAAAGTTTTTGATTCATCACATACAGAGCCAGGCCACATTCTAAGTACCAGAGAAACAGAAGACAGTGAAAATAAGTCCCTGCTTTCAAATAAAACTGACAGTGGTGAAGAGGCCAGACTGTTTAAATTTGAGTCCCAGGTCTACCACAAGGAAGCTGTGTGATCTTAAGTAATTTACTTACCTTCTCTCTGCTTTGATCTCCTGGTCTATAATAGGGGACTAAGACTATCTTGTCATTAGGTGTCATGAATTTTAGGTGATTTAATATTGTAAAGTTCTTGAACCGATGTGCAAGGTGCTTAAATTGCACCGAAAAGAGACAGACAGACGTGAAGTGAACGCCTATGTAACAGATGATGCGATGATACGTGCTGAGATGTTAAGAGAGGTCAGGGAGTGGAGGATGGAGGTAATCACCTTTCTATCCAAAATAGCCTCCCTGATAATGTGACTTTTGAGCAGAGACTGAATAAATGAAGGGAGAGCTCTGTGAGTTTCTCTTGGCAGAATGTCTCAGGAAGAAGGATCAGCAAGTGAAAAGGCTCTGAGAAGCAAGAAAGCCTGGAGGTGGAGGAGCCAGGAGAGGTTCTAGAGCAGCCGGTGGAAAGCCCATGAGGAGCGGAGGCCAGGTTGGAATGGCAGTGGAGGCATGAGTCACACGGAGCCTGTGAGTCAGAGGCCTGTGAGTCAGAGCAAGGACTATACCCATATTCCAAGGGAGGGAGAGGACAATCCGCCGGGGAATTTGAAAGGAAATGGCTATGTAATTAGACATCTGTCTTAAAAGGATTACTGCGGCTCTGCAAGAGAGAGGCGTCCAGGATTACTATGGCTTAGATACGGGGTGTTCCCCAAGAAGGGACAATTCCTCTTAATGCAGGGGCAAAATGATTGGAGTGTGAGAGCCATAATGGAATCAATGCGTCCAATTTGAATGGATTGACTGGGTAGGCAGGAGGCGTGTGGCTGGAGGAGGAGGGTCACTGGGGGTGTGGCCTGGAAGGGTGCTGGGCCCCGAGGCCCCTCCCCACCCCTTTGCTTCCTTGTTGCCATAAGGGGAGCAGCTTCCTTCTGCTGGGTCCTTCCTGTAAGATGTGTTGCCTCACCCTGGACCACATCAATGGAGTCAGCCATCCAGACTGAGACCTCTGAAACCATGAGCCCCAAATAAACGTTCACTCTTCTAAGTTGTTCTTGTTGGATATTTGGGTCATAGGAATGAAACATTAACTAAAACAAGGATGACTCTAAGGGTTCTGACCAAGGCTCTTTTAACCTTGGAGATGCCTTCAATTAAGATGTGCAAACAAAGGGAAAAGCACATTGGACTTGTTGTGACTTGGTGTGACTTCGGGAGTGAGTGCTTTGAGATGTCTAGTGGATGTCCAGTAAGCAGGTCAATGTATGAGTTTAGGATCTGGGTAGAAATCTTGGGGCTAGAGCTAAATGTTTCACATTTGGAGAAACCTTAGTGAGCCATAAAATTGGTGAATGAGTGGGGACATATAGTTAGGAGAATCAGTCACTCAGCACCAACAGGTAGAGATAGGGAAAAGAAGAATCTCCAAATAAAGACCTCAATAAGAAGGAGCCACATGGAGAGCATGAAGAAAGGGCATGATCAAGCAAGCTAGATATGTTGGGGTCCGCACAGGCCCCCGATCCTGGATCTCCTTTTGCAGTTCATGGCTTCAGTAACATCTGACCAATTGCTCCAATGAGAAGGCATCTTCAACAATGACTCTCCCATTCTTTGCCCACCACACCCACCCTAGAAATCATGCATTCCAATATTTTCCTTATCAAACCCTATATTTTCCTCCTCTAAATCAATCCACAGTGTCTCATAGCTGGACTAGTGCTCTCTGGTCTGCCCACTAGCCTCCACAACGTCACTTCTGGAATCCATTTGTACAAAGGAAATCAGTTCCTTTTCCATCACGGTCATTTGCTACCTTGGAAATCCTCTGCCCTCTGTCCACTGTAAAGTCCAGTCCCCTGAACTTTCTCTTCACAGTCCTGGCCTGTTGATTGCCCATTCTTGTCTCCACCTCAACTGTTCATGCCCTTTCTACTCTAGCAATCCTGGTGCCCTGTTGGTGCCTAAATCTTCACAATTTGTTGAGTTCTTCATGCTACACCTTCTTCTGGAGTACACGCCCTCCTCTCATGGGCCAAGAAAGTCTCCTGGACCTTTGGGGATGAACACAGAAGCTCAGCTCACTGAAAAACATTTGCCTGCTCTGGCTAAACAGCTCAGCCTTTCCTGGAAGACGACTGTGGGCTTTTCACCATTTTCACCCATATTTCATTTCACCACAAATTATTCTACATAATTGTTCACTGTCCTGTCTCATCAAGTAAACCAGAAGCTCTTTGAAGGTAGAGATCTTACCCTGTTTGTGTCCATCAGTCCATGGCTCCCAGCACACTGCTTGCATTAAATAGACATCGTTGAAGTAATAAATTTGTTCCTCTTAACACTTATTGGGTAAGAAAATGGTCATATAATCTGTCCAGATGCTATCTTTAAAAAGTGAATTTTATAATTTTGTTACTTTTATTCCATCAAATAGATGTATTTTTTAAAAATTTTCTTCATTTACAAAATGTTGATAAAGTTAGGAAAGAATGGAAAAGAAGGGGAAAAAGAGAGAAAGGTAATAATGAAAAGGAGAATTGATGTGTCTCTGGTTTTCTGCTTGTTTTTAAGCCTGTTTTTATTTCTTTGGCTGATCATATAGGTAACACCCTTGAGGTTTTCATGATAAGGTTAAAATTTTTTTCTATGATATCCCAGTGTATAGTTCTGACAATATGCCTTAAGTTTTTTTTTTTTTTCAATTTTTTTTTTTTTTTTCAGCACAGCTATAAGCTTCTCTGGGGAATAAGTTATAAAGCAAAGATTTGGTACTATCTGTCTCTTCCATTTCGGAAAACTATAAATTATGTGCTTTGAGACATGAAGAAGTAAAACATTGATTGTATAGAACATTCAGTAGCAAAGAATGTATTCTAATTAACATGATAATCAACACGGGCCTTTCATTGGAACGTATTGCATAATCGAACATTCTTTATGATTTTGACAAATATACTTTACTCTCTGATGGGTTTTAAGCTGCTAGTGCTATTTTTCCTTTCTGGACACCAAGGTATACAACTAACACAAAGGAACAAAGGAAAACCCAATGGTAATTTTTAAATTAGCTATCAATTGATCGCACAGGAGACTCACAGCAGTTCCTTACACTTCTTAGTGCTGATTAGAATAAATCATGTTGGGAGCACTGGAAATCAGCCATGGTCTGAGAAATCCCCTAGCACTCCTTACAGTCCCACACAAGCCTCATTTCTCATCCCAAACTTTTGCTTATTTATTAGGAAAATAAAGAATTCTAGCTAAGACCAGATTTATAATATAACTGTTACCACTTATTGAGCACAAACACTGCCAGACAAGGAACTGAGCATTTTAGAAATAAAACTTTAATTTTCATAATAACCCAGAAGGGTAGCTAATTTTATCTGCTAATGCACAAATTGAAGCCTGGAGAGATTAAGTACCTTCCCCCAACTACAGGAGCCATTATTTAGGAAGTGGGATTTGAACCTGGGCTATCTTGTGCCAATAAGCCATGCCCAGACTCATGCCTTTATGGTTGTACCTATTTTCTGAGATTCTCTAATGTGCCTAGGTGCCCCGCCCTGTGTTGTCACAAGGGGCACGGTGGTGGCGAGGGGGAACAGCTGTCAAGCTGAGAATGAAATGGAGAGGCTCCTATCATGTATACCTTCTTGGAGATTTCAGGGGAGACCTGATTGCCCTTTCTCCTTCAATTTCCATGATGCGATTTTATCAGAAATATTTTTAAAGTTTGTATGTTTTAAAATTAAAGAGTGCTTCAATGGGGAGCTGGGGTTGTGGCTCAGTGGTAGAGCGCTTGCTTCACATGCATGCGGCCCTGGGTTCGATCTTTAGCACCACATTAAAAAAGTAAGGAAACAAAAATAAAGATAATGTGTCCATAAAAAAAAAAGAGTGCTTTAATGGAATTATTTCCATTAAATCCATAGGTAAAGTTTCAAGGAGCCTGATGATTTCTTACCCATGTTTCTTCATAATTAAAGAAAACCTTTCTATGATCTGGAATGTATATTACTCTATCTGAAAGGACCTAGTGATGGGTAAACTGAGACACGATGGCACACAGCGTCCACTGAGTTCTAGTCTTGGTGTGGCCTTGATTGACACAGTCCTCTTCCATAAGCTGTACATCACATGCATGCCTCAGTTTAGAACAGATTGTTGGTGATTGCCAATCCTTTGTAGCCCCCTGGAGATACTCGGCAGTGCTACTTCTCTGAATGAGAGAAGTAGTCATCCACAGTCTGTTTCAAAACTGAATTTTACAAAAACACGAAACAATGAAAAATAAAAATCCTCCAAGCTGCAGCCACTAGGAAATGCCTCCCTTTACAAGCTGTACTGTCTGTCTGGTCATTTTGATGTTCATAATCAACCAAACAGGATCCCTGAGTTCTTGTATTGGACTATTTAAGCTGTTTGTTGACTTCTTTAATTTTTCTGCATTTCTTTTTGTTTGATCTTCAAATTTTTAAAGACCTCTATCATGAAAAAAAAAATGTGTAATATGCCCTTATACATGGGTATGGAATCACCCCAATTATACTAGATATCTGGTTATCAATGTGGGAAAAATTGTTGAAAGGAAATCATACAAACAATGTGTGGGCACCAAGAGACAGAGGGAAATAAAAGTATATAATGCTTCATAGACAGACCCTAATGAGTCAACAATATGGCTTTAATTCATCTACTCCAATAGGAAGGAGATATAAATGAAATCTGATGGGGTTAGAATATGTGCTTCTAAGCTGGTTCACCTACTTTAGACCTGATGAGTACTGCATGAAGTCATAATTGTTTGAATTTAACCATTCTTTCAAGATAATATTCCTGCAGTACTTTGTAACACTGTTACTAATTATTCACCATTCTTTCTGCCCAACACAGCCCTGTCTTTAAAGGGAATAATAAATCTCGGCTGATTGATAGGTAAAAATACCCTTAGGTCCCAGAACCGATAAGAACTAGAGTAGAGGCTTTTAAAAATCTGTTGATAAAATATTTAAAACTGACTGGGCTCAAAAACCACCAGGAGAGAAAATAGTTGGTAAATGATGAAAAATGTTAAAAATTGTCAATAGTGGAATACGCTTAATCCCCTTCCCTTTTCTTCACCACCTCTCGCTGCACTCATCAGGTCTCCAAATATCAGCTTGAACCCTCTGGTCAAATCCTGTTTCCGGGAATCTACTTGTGGAAGTGGCACAGCAGGCATTAAAGATGTCATTAAACCAACATCTGCTCCCGGACACATGAACCTTAAATGGCCTGAAAGCATATAATGTGCCATGCCAACTTAAGAGAAATAAAAAGACAGAGGCAGTAAAAAAGGAACAAAGTAAAAATACATTTCAATGAAATTTTAATTAAATATGTGCAGGTGTGTGTGCTCAGACACACACATATGCTCAACTTGTTTTAGATTCATAGCATCAAATTCAGAATTGGAACACCACAAGCTCAATTTTGATAATGACATATGTTTTACATTACTTTAGAAGAACTTATCCTTACATTCTTTTGCCAAAGTGTTATGTTAATTGTTGGTGGCATTTATACTCTGCAACCTTTGATCACATAGAGAAAGGTTCTCTCTCCTCTTCAAAATAAATCCAAATGTACAACGCTGGGAAATAAAGACCTTCATCACTAATATGTATCATTATCCCAAAAAACTGAAATTCATTTCTCAGCACTATGACCCCAAAGATGCTCTCAGCATCTCTGCCTCCAAAATACACTTGAAATTAATGGAAAGTTGAATTACACCCACTGCCTCTATTTTTAAAAATATTTTTACAAAGTAGCAAATTGTTTCCACTCAGTAAAAATGATGGATTATTCTATAGTGTGAAAAAAATTAATGAGCAGATGGAATACCAAACCATTATTCATTAAAATATTGCACTGGGTTAATTCAGCAAATAAAAATGGAGAATAGAGCAGATGGCCATTTATAGTTCTCTTGATTTCTTAAACTACTTCTTTGCAGCCAGAACTGCTCCTATATTTAACTTGAAATGCACAGCTCTTACCATATGCACAGTAAGCAAGCATTCATGTGACCTCATAAACTTTTCATATAAAACAGCAATGATTTTTATGATTTAGTTAAAGGAACACTATATACTTACAGAGTAAGTTATTCCCATGTCCCCAATATTCTGGGGATAATTTAAATTTCCTAGACTCAGTAGATCCTTGCCATCATTATTGGGTCTGAAGTAGGTTCAAGTGGGCACATGGGTAAAATTTCACAAAAGGAAGTGATCAGCTTTGTTATAAACTCTGAAGTATGCTTAGTATACCTAAAATTATTGCCAACTAGGTGGTGTTTCTCCTAATACAACACTTTTCTTTTTTCCCTTTTTTATCATACCCTAATCCTATAAGTTACCACATTTTTAAAAATTCTCTTCTGGTATAGAGCAAATGGAACTCTCACGCAAGTAAATTGAATCAACCACTCTGGAAAACTGCTCTACGGGATCTATTACAGCTGAACACACACATACCAGCAATTTCACTTCTAGGTTTACATCCCACAGAAACACATAGCATACCTACAAAGGGCATGATATGAATATTCATAGAAGCACTATTTACAAAAACTCAAGCCAGATAGAATCAATAAGGACATTTGGACATATTTATACAACAGTATAATACAGGCAGTGAACTACGGCGAGAAGCAACACAGGTGAATACCACAAATGTAAAGCTGAACAAAAGAAGGAAAAGGCAAGGGCACACACTGCATAATTCCATTCATGTGAACTGCAAAGGTTGGTCAGTCCACTCTGTGATGCTGGAGGGTGCCATGGTGGTTGTTTTGTGGGAAGTGGGAGAAAAGGGGACAGTGGGGGGTTAGGGTATTTCCTCTGGGTGGTTCTAACTTGAGTACATCCCTCAAATGAAACTGCAGTGAACTGAATACTTATGATTTATGGGCTTCTTAGTAGCCAGGACAGACTTTAGTCTTTTTAAAGTTTACTTCAGAAGATAAACAACCACTATGAAGGAAAAAAAAAAAAGTGCTCTGTATCAGTGTTAAACAAAGTTCAGAAATTAGGCCATGATTTAGAGCAAGATTATATTGCATCACAGTTAACACAGTAATATAACAAATATACTCTAAATATTTCTTCCATAAAGTTCTCCAACCTCCATGTTCAAATAAAGTCCTTAGTTGCTTCCCTTCGATACAGCTAACCTGCTATAGAAGATGTACTCTTCCCTCCAAGCATTCCACCATCCTCCTTTGGCCTAAAGGACCCTCAGTTTCATACATGAAGTTCCCCTCTCCTCTGCGCAGCATGTGCCCAGTGACCTCAACACCAGCTCTACAGGTGAGCTGTGGATGATCCAGCCAGTGTTTCTCTTGGGGAAATGTTCTCACTGGAGAAGGATGAACCTCTGTCTTATGAGACTGATCCATGCCCTGTAGCATTATTAGCTTCAACAACTATACCCTGTAGAGCTTTTAATTTTTACTGCATATATCATGGAGTTCATGATGGGTCTTTTTAATAAGACTGTGAACACAAGAGACCACATCATGTTCACTGTTATTTCAATCGAACCTAGTGGTATCTAGGACCTGGTAGATTTTTCAGTAAAGGTTACTTGAATTTGACATGTGTTCTGTAAATGTTTATTGAGCATCTCTATGTACCAGGAATGATTCTAAAAATTAGGCATACAGTGATAAATAACACAGACCAAGATTTGCACATAAGTGTCTCTTCTAGTAAGGACAAGAGAAAGCAGATAGTAAGAGCAAATGGAGTAACTCCATGTACCCTAAGGGCCACAAATTAGGAAAGGGAATAATGTGATGTACACAGACTAGAAGAGGGACAGCTGCTTCAGGGGTTCTCAACTAGTGACAATTTTGTCCCCAGGGTCACTCAGTGATGTCTAGACACATTTTTAATTGACATCAAAGAGGACATCTAGTGGGTGGAAGCCAGAGATGGTGACAGACATCTAACAATACCCAGGACAGTCTCTCCCCCCAGTCCACAAAACATCAACAGTGTCTTGCTTGAGAAATTCTACTTTAGTCAGTGATCAGGGGAGCCCTCTCTGAGGAGGTCTTGTTGGAGTTAAGACTTGAATGACTATAAAGGAGATCAGTGGAGCAGAGTAAGAGAACTAGGGAGGAGGGAGGAGGCACAGGAAAAGGGAGGAATCGTGGAATGAAACTGATCAAATTATGCTACGTACCTATGTGAATACACCATAGAGAACTTCACCTTTATGTATATCTACAAAACAGTAATTCAAAGAACTAAAAATAAGTAGAAGAAAGGCTCACAGAATAGAGACACAGGAGCACAGGGAGGGAGGAGAGGAGAGTAAGGAGAAGTCCTGAGGACTGCAGTGGGGTCAATTACATTCCATGCTTGTATGACTATGTCAAAATGAACCCCAATATTATGTATAACTATAATGCAGTAATAAAAACAGTTTTTAAAAAGCCACATGAGCAAAGTTTGGAAAGAGCATTTCAAGCACAAAAGGCCTAAGGTGTGAGCTAGCTGACTGGCTGAAAACAATAAAGAGTAAGAGGGCTGAACTTGACCACTATGGGAGAGAATAATGCATACAATATGAAGTTCAGCAGGAGACATAGATCATTGGAAGGCAGAGTAGAGAATCTGAATTTTATTGTAAGTGTAAAGATAATTCTCTGAAAAGTTTTAAGCAAGGAGGTGACATACTCAGCTTTTTGGAAATTACTCTGCCTGTTGTGTGGAGAATGGCTTGACAGAGGACCAAGTGGAATACTGGGTTAGTGAGGTGCCAGAGAAACAGGAAGACCCCAATGCCTGCATGCATAACTGCCAAATAAAACACAGTTCAGTTAAATTTGGATTTCAGATGATCAATGAATAAATTTTTTGAGTAAATACAGCCCATGGAATCTTTGGTATATACTTATGCAAAATAATTGATTGTTCCTCTGAAATCCAAATATAACTGGGCTTTCTGTATTTTTATTTGTAAAACTTGGCAACACTGTATATGCATGAATAGCTGAATATCTGCAATATGCAAGCATGGAATGGCACATATATGAAAAGTGAGCCAACCTGTTATATTTCCCAAGTTTACAATATAAAATGTTCTGCATAAATGATATCTATATGTGGAAGAGGGATGTGCACAAATATATATTGTTTATATAGGCGATCAGTTAAGAACCTAAGCCACATTGATATTTATATCTCTTTCTCAGTAGTTTTACAATCAGCATCCATCTTCAGGATATCACTCTAGTATTTCCATGAACACTGGAACATAGAAATTAAAGTGGTCTCCATGTCCCGTAAGCCATCAACTTTCTATTTTATGCCCTCATTAACCTGAACCCCAAGTCAAAACTCTTGGGGTAGGCTTTATGCTCATGAGTTTTATCTTTCTATATGAACTTATCATTTCCAAGTTCTGTCATTTCTCTGGAAATTTCTCTTTAAATTACACCCTCCTTTACAGTTTCCATAGATCCACTTTTGATCTGGTTCCTGCTAACTTCTTGCTTGTTTGCCAATTCCCTCTCTTTCATGTCACTCTCAGGCTTAAATCTTCCAATATTCCTTATCAGGGTAGAACTGATAATTCCTAAACTATATCAGGCCAGCAGATACCTTTAATTTACTGAACATATAGTTCAAAAAATTAGTTAATATTTAACATTAAGAGCATTTTCTTTCAAAACTGGGCCTTTGGCTGCACTGGAAAAATCTGTCCCCACCAGGTCTGATTTACCAATGGGTACAACAGTTGAAATTAAATAGGAATGTTTCTCTTTAGACAGAACACTGAAGTCCTCACTCATTTAGGTGACTTGGCTGGACTCTGATGTTTGTGACTATAATTGGGCTTAACTTACACACTTTGACAGTCAGCACGGAAGACCTCTGTATACTCCTTCTCTGTCCACAGCCTCATTCCAAATTCTCAGGCCCAATAATATCTTGTCCCTGGCTCCCCTTGGCTCAGGCCTTCTTCCCACATCTCCAGTTATCATGAAAGCCTGAAGTCACATCATCTCTTCCTTAATACAGATGTTTTTCCACACTTGGGGTTATTTTCTAAAACGCTGCTCATTACCTCGCTTTGTGTTCTGAGTCAGGATGTCTCTACCCTCTAGGTAGGCTCAGACGTTGGCTTCGCCCCATCAGGACTATGGTGGCAGTGCCCTCTACATCTTCTATCAATTCTGGATATTCAAGTAGCACTCAGAAAAATAGCTGCTGCATGAGATGATTCTGCTGCAATCTAATCAACATGTAAAGAGAAAAGTGGGCCTGGATGGGGTCCATTTTCCAATATTATACTAGTATGGTTGGAAAAGGTCATTTTTCCTGAAAGCAACTATTCAAAAAAAAAAAAAAAGTAAGAAACAGAAACTAAACAAGCTCCTTTAAAGTTTCTGTTTAAAGTAATTTGATAAAGCCCCTCTATTAAACCATACTATCTCATTTTATTCCACAGATAAATTTGATTCTATGACCAATATAAACTAAAAATTTCATTCATTTTGCTCTTACTTCTTATGAGATTATTAAAACTCAGAGATCCAATTTTCTATCACTTTAGGAAGACATTATTTAAATGTTAAACAGGATTGAAGTGAAGAGATAAAGCATTCTACAGATTTGTAGTAAAAACATAAGGGAATAGATGAGAAGCCTAAATTCTGAGAAAAATTTTCTAACTACATGAGCAGATACCAAAGTCTTATATTTAAACTAACATGTAGAAAACAGTGAGTGTGAAATAATTTACTTTAGATATAGACCTTCAAGAGGAATCTAATTTAAAGAGAGAGGCCCCCAAACTGATATTTTTCTCAATCAAAAGATTGATTCATATAACAATTACCTTTAAAATTTTTTTAAAGATTCAAAACAAAAAAATATATGATTTAGTAAGAAAGCCATTTGCAGCAAGGATTAGCAAACAATCTGTTCTCCTAAATCAGTTGCTCTTGATGTGTCATCAGGATCATGAGGCATAAAGAATTTTAAATGGGCTTACCACTGAGAACACATCCACAAGCTTCAATCATTTGGAGAAAAATTCAAAGCACTGAATAAAGTTGCAAATATGCATGGTTTACCTGCCTCTATTACAGAGTGGGCTAGTGAAGAAGAAAATGATAATGATGTAGCACATCTTTTAGGAAAGGCTCCTACACCCATGTGCTTGTGAAACTGAATGCCAAGTATGTGTTACTTCTTCATAAATTTACTTGCAAGTGACTTGGAATATCCTTACTTATTAAGGATCATGTAAGGAAAAAAAAAAGTCCTCAAGTCAAATTAACTCTTTGGAGGCATTTTAGAGGAAATATTTATATAAGGACACTAGTTTCTGAATATTAGATTAGATCATAAAATATCATGTAATGAATAAAAGTCAAAGAAAATGTGAAAAAAATCACTAAACAGAGAAAATTAATTATCAACTCAAATGTTAGATAGTAAGTAGCCCTTAATTATCCATGAGAAATTACAGCGTTCATTACCCAGCACAGAATTTACTGATGTCAGATCATTTGCATAGAACTATATCACATCATGTTAGCACTCAGAAGGGATTATAATGAGTGTCTAAGACCTCTATCACTCTAGAGATATCACCAGGGGACGCCTAAGCAGTGACTCACTTAAGGTCACCCAACTTGTCAACAGAAGAAAAAGAACTAGAACTTAGGCTTTCTAGCTTAGGGGGAAAAAAATACTGGTATCTCCTGAATTAGCTGAATTAATAATTCTCCCCAATGGCTTCTTAGTGTTTTGGTGGTGGTGGTGGTTTCTTTCTTCATTTAAATGAAAAGTGTATGGGTCTCTTTTATGTGGCACTATCAAAATACCTGACACTGGGTACTTAATGAGGAAAAGAAGTTTATTCAGCTCACAGATCTGGAGGCCCAGTGGCATGGGGCCCACATCTGCTCAGCTCTGGGGAAGGCCCCTTGGCTGCATTACAACACGAAAGAGAAATGGACAGGGAAGTAGCCATGTGCACTAAGGATCACAGGGCAACACAGGAAACAAGAAAAGAAGCCAAGACAGACAAACTTGCTTCATAAGGATCCACCGAGTGGTAATTAATCCATGCCAAGAGACCTTACTGAGGGCAGTACCTCTTATTTTCTCTTAGTGGGCCCCATATCTTAGAGATTCCATCGCCTCAACACCACCACGATGGGGATAAAACTTCCAGCACATGAATCTTTCAGGGCCACACTCAAACCATATCCAAATCATAGCATAAGGCTGAGATAATTACTCTACCTATTCTGAGAAAGTTTTGAGAGGTTAAAAAGCACTTTGGTCAGGGATATAAAAATAACCACATTTATCAAGTGTGGACCGGAAGATATTGAGCAGGGAATAGGATCAAGAAAGTCCATTCAAGGCACTTTTTAACCTCCCTTAACATCAATGAGCAAAATGAGGTTCAGAGAGGTGCTAAGCCTCACTTGATATTACACAGCCAGCCAGGAGCAGCCGCGGGATTAGAATCCTAAGTAGTTGGTCTGGGGATATAGCTCAGTTGGTAGAGTGCTTGCCTCACAGGCACAAGGGCTTGGGTTGAATCTCCAGCACCACCAAATAATAATAATTTTTTTTAAATCTCATGTAGTCTAGGATTCTTGTGTCCTTGAATTACATCTTCAGGCTCAGTGGTCAAAAGCCCCTGAGTTTAATCCCCGGTACACCCCCCACCAAATAAAAGGGGCAAACACTTTACTAAATAGTTGGATATCGATGATTTGGGGAATAATACAACATGTTCATCATTGTTCCTTGGAATTAGAAAACATAAGATGTAGTTTACTGGGAAATTTTTTAAATATGAATATGGGAAGTTGGACAATCTTTGCCTTAGAATATTGCCCTTGTGTCTTGAATATACTTGTTCAACATGGGCAGCACCAACTGCTCACAGACTTTAGAGTTAAGACTTATTTCAAGCACTGGAAGAACCAACACACTAAAGATTCATTGATGCAGACTATCTGAGAGGAATAGCATATGAAGCTGGAGAAAGTGGATTGGTTTTTAAAAAGTCTAAAATGAAGTCCTTTCAAAGAAATACATATCAATTATTTTGATGAAAAAGTAAGCACTAAAATGCTGCCAATCGTAAGTCCTATAGGGTCTATTTTAATAACTGAATAACTCATCTGTAATTAGCAGACAAATTATTTATATGCAAATGGTATTGAAAAGCATTTGAAAATATTTTATCACATTGAAAATGCGTGAATCTTATTTAGCTAACTTCAGACTTCATATGGCAAACTTTTCTCTATGGATAGTAGAGAAGTAAGAAGCAGTTTAGTTCTAGTTACATTATTAAAAAACTTCACTGCGATAAAGCTTTTAATACTATAAATTGTGATGATAGTAATTCATTTTTATTCCTCACAGAGAATCGGTGAGGATTGTATTGTAAATACTCAATGGATTTCAATGGAGGTTTGGGCACTGAGGACAAAGAAGACGAAGGGACTTGCCTAAGATATAACAGCAATTGAACTCTTCAGCAATTGAACTCTGACTGCCATGAAGCTCCGCTCCTCCACTCAGCCTAGGGTGGATGAGCTCTTCAGTTGGTTTCATTCCCAGCCTCTGGGTTTCCATGGCTCTTTCTGCACTCTCATCTCAAAGCAAAGGTTCACATGACACGTGTGTGCCAGGTTTCAAGGACTCGGGATTTCCCTTCAGTGGATTGTTTCCACAGTTCATGGATATTGCCTGTATTCAGCATCTTAACTAGTTCTTGATATGTGGTAGGCACAAACTTACAAGCTATCTTTGGTTCCTTGGATGCTGTCTCCTAAACATTGGTTTAATTTTTAAAGGAAACCGAGTCAACTACCTGGCAGCCATTCTAGTAGCTAAAGAAAGTGCTTCTAATCTACCACTGACTTACCAATACCTGGACTTGGTATTCTCTTCCCAGGCAACAATTACTGCAAGCCTAACTTTGGCAAGGATAGCAGAGACTACAAAAGAAGGAATCTTAGAGATTGACTTATAAAATAACAAAACATATGCATGATAAGGAAGTCTTTATTGCTGTTTACTTTTTAATAATAAAGAACCTGAAATAGATAAACATACTTATTGTTTTACCACTAAAATCTTTTCACCTTATCCTATCGGTTTGTCAATATTATTACTGACTTTATTTACATTGCTGCAGATGTGATATAAACATAGCTCTATCTGAGTTCATAGGAATGAACTTACATTTCTTATCCTTTGTACATGATAGAAGGTTAATATTTTTCATTTGAGGTGTGTACGTACACAGGATGGCCTGGCACAGCAGATTAGGTTGAACAAACTAACAACTTAACCAACATGCGTGGAGAGGAGGGAGAACCAGCTTTAAATAATGCTGTGAAAACATAAACTGAACATTCCTTGTATCTACCAGTCTCTTATTATCTAGATTTTTCTGCCTGATTTCTCATCATGTACATCCTCCACACTAGACCTCCTACATACTCATTTTGCTTCAGCAGTGATTTTCTTACTACTATAAATGATGTTCCCTGGCCTGAAATAGTCCCTTTCTCCCTTTTCTCTTCCACATACAGAATTCCACTCATCTTTGAAGACCAAGCTTATATATCACCTCTTCAGAGAAGCACCAAGTACACACACCCTTGTCTGTGTTCAGCAGTACTCTGGTCAAAGCATTTCTGTAGGATTTATGAGAATGTGCATAATGACTTGATTAGCTTCCTTATCCATTAGATTGCACTTTCCTCTCTTTGCGTATGTGCTACATTTCTGTGACTCCTGGGTCATTACACTTTCCTCTCCTACCTTGCCCACATGTTTCCCAGGGCCTTGAACACTGCTGGGCATAGAGTTGGTGCTCTTCAAATGCTTACTGACAAGCAGAGTGGGAGTGGCCAGGAGATTACAGGATCTAGTGGGTGGTTAGACTGTTGTGCAGTGGAAACCTAGCCAGCTACACATTGACCTAAATCTCAGATCACTGACCTATGATTTAGGCTTCCATCCAGAGAGGGGACAACTTTGCTCATCCTTCTGCTTTGCGCTACGCTCAGATTTCCACCTCGCATTAATCTGTGACAGTAACTCCACTAGCATTGTTGAGAAAGGCTCTATTTTAGATCACCGAAAAACCTTCTTGTGGCATAATATTCAGAGGTGTCAGAATACAAAGGATATTAAATATTAAGTAGGCAAGGAGGCATGAGTTAAGAAACTATGGTATTAAGAAGACTAGGGTCAAAATCAAGGCTAGAATATTTCACAGTTAAATCAGGCTGAGATGGACAAGTGTCAAGGGTTGTGCATGAATCAGAAGGATGTAGACCAAACCAGAGCATGTTTATTGCTTAAAAATTCCTGACTCCCTAAAGCACCTATAATTATTAATTATTTATGAACAATACTGGAAGTGTTGTCATTGTGTATTCCTTTAAAATGAAACATAAAATAATAATGCCCCAGTCTTATCCAAATCCTTCAAATTAATGATGCAGTTTTAAAAGGATCAAGCGAAGATTTAGGTGGCAGGCTTTGATGACCACACAGAAACAGGATCTGTTTTAATACCTGTCTTCTTTCCCCATCAAATTCTCCTATTGACACTTAACCCACACAGAGGCTATGAAGTGGCCGACACAGCACAGACTGATTTTGATAAGCCACAGACTTGCTGAATGACCCCAAGCAACACTTATTTTTCTCTGGACCCTAAGTTTCTCATTTAAATAAATGGCCTGCTATGGTAGATTTTTGTTCTTGTTAACATGAGTATTCAATCATTTCTATTTCTAAGGTTTATTTGACTTATCTTCCCTGTTATTAACTCTTTTTCAGAGGAAAATGTGCATGTTTATGAAAAAGCATTTGCAAATTTTAGCACATTTGTTAGATGCAAAGTGAGTTTATTTAAATTTCTTGTCATATGTGCCTCAAGCAATAGAAAGTTTAACTTCATACCAAAGTATTGCCTCATGTAAGAGGACATCCAGAGGGTGCAGGGGTGAGGGTGTGGTCAGGGACGCCAGAAGGAACCCAGGCTCTTCCATCTCTCTGCTGACCACCCTTGGTCAGTGTCCATGCTTCTCCACCCTCTCTTGTACCCCCCTCCCTCCCACCTCTGGTCTCCCCTTCCCCTTCACTAATAGATCCCCTTCTACATTTTTTTGTTGTTTCCACATGTGCAAGAAATCATTTGATACTTGTCTTTCTGTGTCCAGCTTATTTCACTTAACATGATGTCCTCTGGTCCACTCATTTTCCTGTGGATGAGATGATTTCATTCTTCTTTGGGGCAGAAATAATACTTCGCTGAGTATACATAACACATTTTCTTTATCCCTTCATCTAGGCTGATTTCATTTATTAGCTCTTGGAAACAGTGTTACAATAAACGTGAGCATGAAGGTATCTCTTTCGTATGCTGATTTCACCTCCTCTGGACATACCCAGGAGTAGTATAGATGGAGCATATGGTGGAACTATTTTTATCTTTTTGAGGAACCTTTGTACCATTTTCCATAGTGGCTGTACTAATTTACATTCCCCCTAACAGTGTGTAAGGGTTCTTTTTCTTCACATCCTCATCAGTATTTGTTATTACTTTTCTTATTATTTTAGAATAGCCATTCACACTGGGGGGGGGAGGTTGAATCTCAATGCAGTTTGGATTTGCATGTCCCTGATGGGTAAAGATATTTTGTAGTTTTTCATATATTTATTGGCCAGATCTGTTTCATCGTTTGAGAAGTGTCCACTCAGATCATTTGCCCATTTCTTAAAATTAGATTCTATTCTATTATATATTTTCGATATTCATCTGTCAGGTGATTACTTGGCAAGTTTTCTCCCATTCTGTAGGCTGTCTCTTCACTCTGTCGATTGTTTCCTTTCTGTGCAGAAGCATTTTAATTTGATGTAATCCCATTTGTCAGTTCTTGCTTTTGTTCCTGAGTTATTGGTGTCCTGTTCAGGAAATTTTTAGCTGTGCTAATATCATCAAATGTTTCCCTTATTTTTTTTTTATAGTATTTTCCAAGTTTTGTGTCTTAACAATGTTATCTCATTCTTATTTCCAGAACAGAATAAATGTTATAAGTTGTAAACTGCATACTTGAAGATAATTTTTAAAATAAATGTATTTTCACAGGCTGCATTTATTGTATTTTTTAAGACACTGAAGTTCAGCAATGTGGAATTCATTTCAGATTAAAGTAGGTTGTGATCAAGGGTCATTTGAGATATCCAGAACAACATTTTCACAAAGGAAAAATATATATAGTATACCATGAAAATATAATAATAGCTGATATAGATTAAAATATATAGTATATGATATGTATAATTCATCTCCAAACCCAGTGTTCTCAAATAGGATCAATGTTTGAAATGGTAAATATTATGGTCTTAAAATGGAGTGTGTGATAGTAACGATATTCAGGCACTTAAATGTAAAAATCCAGAGTCCAGTGGTCGTGTTTGTTAAGCACCACAGTCTGAATATATCTCAGAACATCTCACCATGCCACTGTCTGGTATTTGCAACAGCACCATAGTGAGCATCCTCATATGAGCTGTTATGGTTTGAAGTGAGGTGTCCCCCTAAAGCTCATGTGTGAGACAATGTAAGAAGGTTTAGAGGAGAAAAGATTGGGCTGGGAAAACCTTAATCCAATCAGTGAAATGTCTCCCTGATGGATCAATGGAGTGGTCATTGAAGGGAGACAGGGTGAGGCTGGAGGAGGTGATGATTAGGAGCATGCCATTGGTGAGTGAAGTCTCAGTGTCTCTCTCTCTCTCTCTCTCTCTCTCTCTCTCTCTCTCTCTCTCTCTCCCTCCCTCCCTCCCCCCCCTTTCTGATCATCATGTGAGCCACTTCCCTCTGCCATGCTCTTCCACCATGATGTTTGCCTCACAAGGAGCCCCAAGGAATGGAGCTGCCCTTCTATGGACTGAAACCTCTGAAACCAGGAGCCTCCAAACAAACTTTTCCTCCTCTAAAATTGTTCTTTTCAGGTCTTTCAGTCACAGCAGCAAAAAAGCTGACCAAAATACAAACCTTCTGAGCATTTAAGTGGCGGCTTCCCTGTGTTGGAGATGGGGTAGTGGAACTTCTGGATCATAAAATATGCACATTTATGGGACTGGGGTTGTAGCTCAGCAATGGAGCACTCACCTGGCATATGTGAGGTGCTGGATTCACTCCTCAGCACCACATGAAAACAAATAAATAAAGTAAAGGTATTGTGTCCAACTACAACTAAATATATATGTATGCACATTTTTCACTTAAAAAAATTGCTGCCAAATTACCTTCCAAACTGGTTGTACTAATTCCTACCAACTGTATAGTAGAGTCCTTATTGCTCTATATTTTCATAAGCACATGATAAAAGATATTCTAACTTTACCAGTCTGGTAGGCAAGAAATATAATCTCACTTTGGTCTTTGTATGCATACACTTCCCTTATTCCTAATGGGAATAAACTAAAAAATTTGCTTAAATGTGTATTAATCATGATAAACCACTCTAATTCTCAAAAATGTCTAAATACTCTTTATGCTCATTTTTCTATTGTGGTATTCTCTAGTTGACTTTGCAAGTATCAAGTATTATATACATATAATATATATACATATCGTATTAAGAATATAATCATGAAACATGTTCCAAATATATGCTCCCAGATTTATGTTTAGTGATTTGTCATATATATATATATATGTAATATATATAGAGATAGATATAGATATATATTTATTTATTTTTTGCTACTGGTCCAACTCAGGGGAGTTTAACCACTGAACTATACCCCCAGCTCTCTTTTTTAATTTATTTTGAGATAGGATCTCACCAACTTGCATAGGATCTCACTAAATTGCCGAGGCAGGTTTCAACCTTGCAATCCTTCTATTTCAGTCTCCTAAGTCACTGGAATTATGGGTATGGCCCACCACAACCAGGAGAGGTATTCAATTTTATGAGATCAAATTCATTAATAATTTTTTGTATAATTTGTGATTTACTATATGTATTTACTATATGTATTTACCTTTATTTTGTCCCTACTTGTTACATAATACAGTGGGATGCATACAGAGTCTGTAATCCAAACTTACTTCTGCTCAGATATTTTCCTGTCTAATGAGAAATCTAATATTTTCATGTTGATGAGAAATCTGATACCCATCGGTCTTCTTCAAAAAATCAGTCTTCTTTTGTTTCTTTTAACTCATATTTTCTCTTTATATTTCATGCTATAAAATGTTACAATATTGTGGCTCTAAGTGTTTTTTCACAATATTTGAAATTTAATTTTTGTTTAGCACTTAGTGGAATTTTAAAATTAAGATTTGTAGTTATGGGAGGAAGAGAAGCTGTAGATAAAGGACAAGGGATGAAAGAACAAATAAGAAAGAGAAGCTGAAAGAAAAGAGAAAGGGAATCACTGGTACATTACAGATATACCAGGAAAAGGGTAGATAATGAGGCTAACCATTAATGCGAGAGAAGTAGACATGACGAATCTGTGCACATCTGTTCAGTCGTTCTAAGATGCACATATATCATACAGTTTGGTTTAAAAACTATATTTAAAAAGTTTGGGGGGGGAACAGCATTTGGTTTGCCTGAGCAGCACAATCCTGAAAATCTATATATCAAAACTATACAGACTCGGCTGGGGTTGTGGCTCAGTGGTAGAGCACTTGCCTAGAATGTGTGAGGGACTGGGTTCAATTCTTAGCACCATATATAAACAAATAAAAAAATAAAGGTCCATCAATAACTAATAAAAGTATTTTTTTAAAAAAATATACAGACTCAACAAATGTACAGAGAGTTTAGGGATTCAACAAAGTAAAATATTACAGGCATATATTTAATAAGATAATATATTAATTATATGGCATAACAACCAGAATTTTAACATGTCAGTCATATTTTATTTTGTTGAATCTGTAAATCTCTGTGCATTTATTGAATCTTTGTAAGTTTTTGATTATGTAATACGATTGTTTCCGATTGTAAAATTAGAGAGCTCTAAAAACCTCTGGGTTTTCCTAAACCCCAAAATTCACAAAGTACAATGGCATTATACATTAGTATTTATTTCTTCTGTAATGTATCCCTATATTTCTAAACTTTAAGCTTATAATGCTATTTTTAACTTATCAAATCTTGACATGTTTGTAGTTGAGACTTTAACCCAAATATAATACTATCCTCCACCATCTCCTTATAATAACAAATTTGATTTAGGCCAGTGATCAATCTTTACATTATCATGACTCTAAATATTGTACACTCTGAACCAAATCATTTTGTGTTTTTTATTCAACTTCCCTTCTTACAAGGGCTAATAAATAACCCAGGTATTGGAGTGGTACTTCCCTTTGTCCTTTCTTGTGCTGAATTTCTTTCCTTAGATTACATGTATTCCTCTTTCAGGGATAACTCCCTCATTTTGCTGAAAAGCATCCTTCAATAGCTTTCTTAAAATAGGGTTCATTAAAGTAAAATATTTGAGTCCTGAAAAAATTCTATGTGTACTCTTTCACTTGAAAGAGAGCTTTTCTGGGTGTATAATTCTAAATTGAAGATAATTTCTTCTTTTTCACACACACACACACACACACACACACACACACACACACCCATACCCCTAGGCATTGAATCCAGGGACTCACAAATGCTAAACAAGTGCTCTGCCACTAAGCTACATTCTCAGGCCAGATAGGGTGTTAATTTTAAGAATACACAAAGAATTCAAGTAACTTAACCAAAGAAACAAATAATCCAATCAATAAATGGCCAAGGAACTGAACAGACATTTCTCCAAAGAAGTGAATGGTCAACAAATATATGAAAAAAAGGTCAATGTTTCTAGCAATTAGAGAAATGCAAATTAAAACTTCACTGAGATTTTATTTCATTCCAGTCAGAATGGCAATAAATGTTAGCAAGGATGTTGGGGGAAAAGTGCACTCATACATTGTTGGTGGGCCTGTGAATTGGTACAATCACTCTGGAAAGCATTATGGAGATTCCTCAAAAACTAGGAATGGAACCCCCATTTCATCTAGCTATTCCACTCCTCAGTAAATATCCAAAAGAGTTAAAATCAGCATACTACAGTTACACAGCCACATCAATGTTTAGAGCAGCTTGAGTCACAATGATGCACAATGGCTAAGCTATGGAACCAACCTACGTGTCCTTCAGATGAATGGATAAGAAATGTGGTATATATATATACACACACACAATGAAGTATTACTCAACAGTTTAAAAAAAGAATGATTTTATAACATTTGCCACTAAACGGATGGATCTGGAGACTATCATGCTCAGTGAAATAAGCCAGTCCCCCAAAACCAAAGGTATAGTGCTTTCACCGACATGTGGAAGCTAAACCATAATAAGCAGGGGAGGGGAAGAATAGAAGTTCAGTAGATTAGAGAAAGAGGAATGAAGGGAAGGGAAGGGAGCTAGGAAAATGAAAGACAGAGAATAAATCTGACATGACTTTCCTATGTATGTACTTGTATGAATACACCACAGTGAATCCCACCATCATGTACAGCCATAAGAATGGGGTCCTAATTAGAATAAGATACATTCATGCTTGCATAATTATATCAGAATGGATTCTACTGTCATATGTGACTAAAAGGAATCAATATAAAAGAAAATAATTATGTCTTATTGTTCAAGCGTTTCCTCCATTGTCTTTTCAAAAAACAGGCTCATTCCTTTAATACTAAAAAAATCATTGAATTATTTGTAAGAACTTTTCCTCCAGTCTGTCTGTTCATTCTGCAACTCTTCTCAACTGAGTGCTAACCTTCTATACTGATTCTCCAGTATTGTCAGTTTTATTTGATTAGCCCTTGTCTTTTTTTTTCTGGGAAGTTTCTTTGATTTTATCTTCTATTCTGTTATTTTTTAAGTAGCATAAATTCTTTGACTGTTCTTTTGATAACATTCAGTTCTTGTTTCATAAACACACCTTTCTAACTTCAGGAGAATGTTTATCATATGTGTGTGTGTAGGCGGGTATTTCATGTTTTGCTCCTTATTTGCTCTCTGTTCCTTTGAAATTATATTTTTTGGTTTGTTTGTTTTCACTATTTCATGGAGAGATTTTTCTCATGTGTCTCATCCTCATCTGTCAGTTCCCATTTAAGGCTGAGGCTTAAGAATGCTTACTGGTGAAGAAAAACAAAAAGCTCATTCTATAGACTGGCAGGTGGCTGGTGAGCTTAGAGGGATTAGGCCACAATCTGGTCTTTTCTTTAAGATACCTCCAGATTTCAGAACTTTGAAATCTGCTCTGGAGCCATTGAATTTTGAAATTCCAATGAAGAGGAAATACACCTAGTTCCTGGTATTCTGGCAGCAAAGACCCTTTCATTCAGATTTTCAAGCTTCATTTATTTCTACTTTTAGGGTCCCATCTCTCCCATGACACTTTATACACTAGTGTCTTTGTTTCACACTTTTTCAAGAATAAACCACCCCCTTTGTGGAATGGGAGAAGGATTTTTGCATGTTTTCCATTCATGAACAGGGGTCTGGGGTTGCTGCCTGGTCCTCAATTCTACCGGCATGGAGCATGAAGATCCAAGTGCTGGAAATTTCAAAACCTTGGAGCACACTGGGTCAGTACTCATTAGCACCCCATTCGGTTACTGTTCATAAATTTAACATCTACTACTAGGCAAAGCTAAGCCCTGCACGTCCACTCAGCTTCTTCCAAACTTTGTTCAAATCTCATCAGCCGTTGCCTCCTCATCTGTTGTCTTAGTTCTTATGAATTAATGCCCTTTTAACTTCTGTGCTTTCTTTTTAGAAGGATTTTAGACAGGCAGAAAAGACACATGTATGTGGCCAATTCACTATGTCAACAAGACGTCCTGGTGCTCTCCGGTGGAGACCCTCTTCCCTCTGTCACATATGCTTGTGTGGGTACTGTATGTGCAGCTGGAATGTCACCATGGCCTCTGCCCTTGTTCCTCTGTCATTATCCATGGTAGTTAGTGCTTCAAATTTCTTCTCTCCACATACAGACAGATGGAAGAGAATGCTTTTGTTCTGAAAATACATATGGCAAATATTTTCCCATGGATTTAGAAGGAAATTTAGTTAATACGGGTTCTTTTAACAATTTTGTTTTATGTTTATTCTAGCAGCCGTGTTTGAGCACTATCCCAGAGGTCCATTTTGTACACATTTGGGATCCTAAGGAATAACTTGCTTGTTTCTAGGGATGAGGGATGATTCCGTGTAATGAAGTTGTCTGCCATTCTGTGAGTATAATTAAGAAGCCCTGTATTTTAGATGTGCCTACATCGTTTCATAGAGAGAGCACACCCACATGAATTCTCCTGACCTTGTGCATTCTTTTTCTTTGTGTTTTCATGTGTAGATCCCTTTGGCTTTAAAAGAGCCACTCCCAGGCAAATAGGGAGTTTCTTCTGGCTCTGTGACTAAATGATGCTTAAGCAGTTTGCCAGTGAGACATTCATTATGCAAGGTGCTAAGGCAAAGCACCCAATGATCTGTGAAGGAAATAGAACTTCATCTTTGGTATTTTAAAAGTACTTTCCAAGACAGATTACAGCAGTTCACCACAAAGAGAGAGGGAAAAAAAATAGTCTCTAGTAATTTTATAAGACAAAAGGATATCAAGTATGTACTGTCATCACTTAAAAACACATAAACTGCATGCAGAGTTTTTCCCAAGTAAAGAGTTCTTGAATAGGTAGGAGAAAAGTTCTGCAGAATCCATCAGCCAGAAGTATTGTGCTAAATTGCCCAATTACTCATGCTCTATGGAAACTTTCAAAATGCAGTTCACACCACTTGGTGAACTTGATAGTTCATTTTCAATTGAAAGGAACAACCAAGTAGTTTATTTTTCCTATTTTGGGGTGATGAAAAATGAGTAAGGTCATAAACTAGATGTGTATTATTATCATTTATATCTGAAGGGGCTACAACCAATTATATTATTTCTTGTTTTCTGCCAGGCAGAAAAAAAAATAGAGGAAGAGTCATAGGTATTTGCACACAGGATGGTCATATCAATAGGGCCTGGGTTTGTTCAGATTCCTCCTTCCAGCCATGCAACGGATCCCCTCTCGGAGCTGGGTGGCAGCTCCTGCTGCAATGTGCTCTAGAGACTGTGGCACAGAGTAACTATAAAGAGGGCCTTGAATCAAATGTATGATATGTCAAGATCATTGTAATGTTTTGAGCAACTAATAAAGAATAAGTAAATAAATAATAAGGACTCAAACCTCCCTTACCTGTAGATGCTGTTTAATGTAGGATACTCTTGAGACCATGGCTCCTCTCCATGGTCCTTATTTCATTAATGAATCGACCTTCAATTAGCTTAAAATATAAGAATATAAAATTTTAAAAAAAGAGGCCTTGATTCCAGGCCAACCTGACTCCTCCAATCCACCCGTGATCGCTTTGGCCTGGAAGGACTGCCAGTCACGACCAGTTCCTCCTTCTCCTTTTCCCTACACACTTGAGGTTTTCCCTCAAAATTGTAGATAAAAGTGTTTTCCCCCCCTCCATTGCTATAAGACTTTCTCAAGCATAAAGTAAATACCTGAACAAAGAGTGGTTTTTTCAACTTTTTTTCAGATGAAAGAAGAATGGTGTTCATTCCAAAGGAGCAAAGACCAAAAACATAATTACTTCTAAAGCAGAACAAATGCTGTTACTCTGTTACTATCTTGACCCCTGAGGTTTAATTTCTTTTAAAGTGTTTTTTTTTCCTACTCTTTACTAACATTAGTGTGCTAAGTTCACTGTTTAAACAGGAGTGGGGTCTGGGGCAATGTGATGGAAATCAGCCTTCCCTAAGCCATAACCAAATGCCTGTGTCATGGGAACTTTTTATTAAAATCTCTCTATGCAATGACTAGATAGTTGACTCACTAAAAAATTAAACTGAAATAAAAAGAAGATATTTTATGGGTTGAATTGCCACTTATCTTTCCAACCTTGGGCTTTTAAAATGTTTCTTGTAGCTGGACTCATGGCTCAGTCTAGCCCTCCTTCTGGGGCATAACTTGCTTTTTCTTTTCGTCAGGCCCCTGGAGCCTCATGGTTTCCTTCTGGAGCCCCCCTCTTGGCATTTGCTGCTTCCCAGAGTTCATGAGTCACAAAGAAACATTTTTTGTAGCTTCCAGAGCCAGCTTCCCTTACATCACTGCCTCCAGCACACACCAAGGCCTGGGATTTTTATTTCTGGGTCAAGGACCCTGATCTCCAATCTAACCTCTCTCTTGCAAGTTGTATGCTCATAATGAGACAGAAATGATTCCTTTACTGGAACTCAGTTGCTAGGAATGATTTTTTTTTTAATGTTATGATGCTGACAAAAAAAGAACCAACTTGCTCTGTTAGAGACCAGTGGCTCCATATTTTAAAACTCTTGAATTGTCAAACACAATGTGATAAGAATAGTATAGAAATGTATGGGACATACATATAAATGTACTGGGTAAGCATTATGTCTGATGGTCAACATATTATTTTTAAAGCAATACCATTTATTGAGCATTTGCTAAGGGTTTTGTTTGGGAGGCTTACTTCTTCTCAAGAGATAACACTATTCTCAAAACTAATAGAGTAGCATGACCTGCACATGGCCATTACCAAGTGCTAACTATGCCTTTGAACCCAGACAGGCAGACTCAGGATTGCACACCCAGCCCCTACAACAGCACCTTCTAGAGTGACTGGTATACCCAGACCTCTGGTTACACAAGCTTCAGGTATGTTTCTGACTTGAAACCTATGGAGGACCCAGGATGAAACCCACAGACCTCGCCTAGAGAATGTGCACAAAGGGATCATAAATACGTGTGTTTTGACTAGGATGATAATAATTAAAAATGATATTGTAGGAATGATCTTAGAGAATACTGATTAAACCAATTTTATAAAGACCCCCATCACCACTCCACTAAAAATACATTTTAGCATCTTGATGATTTAATCGAAGATTGCTATATTGCAATTCCCAGCTGCACAAAACCTATTCTCAAGCATGATCATTATAATCTCCTGCTTTATTAAACATCTGAAAGGAATGGCATAATGGTCCTTCAAGGACAGCTCCATTAGGAAAAAAAAATAGAATAATCGACAGTATAATGTGTTTAAAATGCTTTTTAAAATAGTGTTGTCATTAAGGTGATCAGCACCTGGGTTATTCGCAGTGAAACAGCCTAAGGTCGTGTTGATTAAAGAGACAGCTACACACCCTTTTCCTGGCCCATTAAATGAACCAAAGGTATAATCTACACCTATCCTCCTGTGTTACTAATGTCATTATAACCTTCAGAACCCAGTTAGGTATCAGTGCAATACACTGGATTGGGAAATAGAGGAAAATGAGGAAGACTGATTTATTGATCCATAAAATACAGTTGACTACATATATTCTTACTTAGGAATTGGTTAAAATCATCCCAAATTTCAGTTGGACACTAGAAAATCTGCCTTCTGAAGACAAGACAGATTTTTCTTTTTCAAAAGCATGAGCCCACCATTATTCTTCATCTTTTGTTGCCAATATTACATCAAGTAATTAGAATGAATCTTGCCCAAAAGTTAATTAATATTTCTCAATCTGTGTTTGAAATTACAGGTGTCTCCCTACTGGCCTGAAAAATGAATAATAAGGTTAATAAAACTTACATTTCTATTATGACTAAAGATTTACAAGCACCTTTTGAGTCTGATACCATTTAAAATTTTTCACAATCAACAAGGTTATGATACCATTTTTTTATCAGATGAATAAAATAAAAATCAAATGTGCAGGTGACTAGACAGAGATGACACAGATTCCAAATGGTTCAAAGAGGATTCTAAGACAGATCTTAAAACAGGCTCTGGGCTCTTTGTACTATGCTATTTTTTTAGACTTAAAAGTTTCCCTTTCCTGGCACTTGCAATATTGCCCAATTCTCCAGAACATTATTACATGCTTTGTAAATGAATCTGTAAATGGTTGGGAAAAAAGAAACTCTCAAGTCTCCACAGGCAGCAGGTAGTGATAACTGTTATCTACCTGCTGTGAGACTTAGGGCAAGTTAGCAAATCTCTCTAAAACTTAACTTTCTCTTCTCTAATATCAAAATAATAGTACATGCCTGCTTTTGAGAAAAGCAATGAAATACGCATTAAAGGAACTCTCCCAAAACGTGACACTTAGAGCACCCTCGAATTCACCTTACTGAATATGCATCTCAGTTTGAACATTATCAGAAGCTAGGTGACAATTGAAACTGTGAATACATATATTTTCCAAAGATGGGATTGCTGGAAGTAAAATAAATGGAGAGTAAATTTGGATGGCATGCTCATTTATAAAGTAGGACATTTTTAAAAAGAGCACTGGGTAGAAGACAGAGATAAGAATAAGAGCAAAAAGGTAAAACTAAGGACAATCAAAAAGAAGAATTTAAAGAAGAATAATGATATCTACACATATCCATCTAGCCTCTGGAAGATAATTGAACAACCCAAAGCAAATCAAGCATTTATATACTTATTTGCTCCCTCTACACTAATGACGAGCTAGCTATTATTGTTATTGTCATTATACATAATAATAAATTGAGTCACAAAGGTTGTTAAGCATCCTCCGCAAGGTCATACAGCTGTTCAGTACGGAGCTGAGATTCAAACCCTGGCATTCTGACTCCAAAATTGGTGCTCTTGTGTCTATACTATTCTGCTCCTAGTCTGAGCTGGGAATCAGGAGCAGCAGAGAGGTTGAGTGGGTACTGAGGACACCCAATCACTGAGTTACAAGATCTTTCCCAAAAGCAAAATCCACCTGAGTGTTCTATGGTGTGGGCATCATGGAGCCAGCGCAACAGGTCACAAAGAGCTTGGGATAGCCACAACATGACAAAGACATTATTCTCCATGCACGTGCAAAGACTGTTGAGGGATCACTTCAGTTGAGTGGACATAGCCTACAGACACCACATTTTCTCAGAAACCCAGTCCAAACCCTGAGGATGTGAGATATGGAAAGCTCAAGAGTTCATGTTTGCCACACTCCCTCAACATCGCAGCACCATCCAGGTGTTTTCTTAGGCCATTCTTTGCTGTCCTTACTCATTAGCACCACCATTTCCACTCATCAATCAGTATCTTCATAGACACCTTTTTTACCTGTTCTTACCCCACAGACCTGAAAAGTGAACCTTTCAGAACTGGCTCTAGTAGGAAAGGGTTCAGACTTAGTTGTGCCATTGTTATGTGACCTTGTATGAGATATTTAACCTCCTCCAAAACATCTTCACTTATAAAAACTGGTACAATAGGACCTATCTCATAGGATACTTGCAATGGTACATGAGATTAGACCAGTGAGAACATCCGGCACTCCATAAACACTTGCTGAATCTGGACTTCAGTGATGAACACTACTTATGAACAGAAAAACTGACTATTTCTTGCACCTCACTGGTGGCGAACCCATCTCAACTTTAAAGATGATCTACAAATTATCTGGATTAAGTAGTCTAAAAAAATCAGATGTGACACTGGATAGAGGGCCATCTCTCTTCAGCACACCCAACCATGGGTCTTGACTGTAGCAGCTGCTGCCAACAAAAACAAATGCATCCGAAATATCGTGAGCCACTATTATATATCCTTAATGTCACTTTTAGCATTGGAAACTGCTTTTCTGTCATTTTAAAGTATTTTTTAGTTGTCAATGAACTTTTTTAAAAATTTACTTATATGCAGTGCTGAGAATCGAACCCAGTGCCTCACACATGCTAGGCAAGCACTCTACCACTTAGCCCCAGCCCCAGCCCCCACTTTTCTGTCATTTTTATGAGTAATGACTCACAGAGACACAGTTGCAATTGCTGGCTCTTTTCACACAAGTTGGACAAAATCTGCTCACCTGTATGTGCACTGGCCCATCTGGCCCCATCCACTAGAATCAGAACACTTTCAATGTTCCAAAGCAAGTAATTTTCTCAATTAGCCCAAAAGTACACCCAAGAAAGATATATTTTTAATGGTCAAGGAGTGATTCCAGTTGACAAATTTAGATATAGTGAGTTCTGGCCAAATCTAAGTGGCTATGAAAATTTGAACATGTCTATTTAGATAACAGTTTCTAGGAATGGATGTCTAAAAGCAGGTGTAAAAACCTAAATAAAACATGGCTCAAAGTGGAAAGGAATTTCATTTTAAAGTTAAGAAAATAAGGGTCCCAAATTTAATGATCTAACTACACATGTAGTTAGCACATACACACACAAAAAACAACAGATTTAAAACCCAAGTCTCAGGTACAATACCTGGTGGCTTGTGATTGTACAGTAGGGAAATTATAAGTAACAGTAATGCATTGCATATTTCAAAAGAGATGGAAGAGAGGACTTTGAATTTTCTCAAAAAATATATATATAATTTCTTTAAAATATATATATAAAAATATATTTTGTACTGAGAATTGAACTCAGGGGCACTCCACTACTGAGCCACATCCCTGGCCCTTTTTTGTATTTTATTTAGAGACAGGGTCTCATTGACTTGCTTAGTGCCTTGCTTTTGCTGAGGCTGGCTTTGAACTTGCGATCCTCCTGCCTCAGCTTCCCGAGCTGCTGGGATTACAGACAGGCACCACCATGCCCAGCTAGGAAATGATATTAAAGGTAAGAGGTATGCTGATTACTCTGATTTGATCTTTATATAATGTTTTCATAAATTGAAACATCATGCTGTACCCCCCAAATATTATGTCAATCAAAAATAATTACAATTATGAGGTGTCAATCATAAATAAAAATAAAACAAACAAACAAAAAATCCCTAAAGTCTCTTTCCTTTAAGTCCAGTGTTTTTTAAGTGTCACAAATATGGGGCATTAAAAACTCAAGACTATTCTATTATTTTATGAACAATCAAACCTCTCCTATCCTAATACCAGGGAAAACCCAGCTGTACATCTCTCCAAATTGAAGAGCTTTAGGAAGGGCATATGGTCAATAGTGGGTTGATCAAAATTCATTTCCATTGTAAGAAGAATTGTCCAGGCTCAGCGAGCTAAGCTTAGGGCTGCCGGGACCTTCGGCTCCTTCCTGAAACTTCCCATCCCTCCTTAACTCATTCACACCAGAGATCAAGATATTGTGATCTATGATGTTAACTTAAGGGGCTCAGATTCCGGAGAAATAAATTGTTTGAAGCAATTTTCCCACTAAAAAAACCCAGATCTTATTGTCTCTGCTTAGTTTATTGTCACTGACATCTGTGGAGGTTCTGAGATGAGATGTATTGTCTTCCACATCTCGCTTCACTTCCGTGTACTGTGCTCCGCGCAGCACTCGTTTTTCTTTTAAAGAGCCATCTGTTTAAAGTGACTTTATTAATTCATTTTGGTGTGTTTTTTGACATGTCTACAAATTACAGATCATAAATTTTCTAATAACAAATTGTTCAAGGAGCTCTAGGCGGAACCTAATGTGAGAGTCTAAATATAGAAGTAGTATTTATATCTATGCCCAAGTAATTCATATGTAATATAAACCATGTTTACCAACACCAGGAGAAAGCAGTAGACAGGCCCTGAGGACACAAAATACATTGCTGCTGTAGGTTTCTCATCCTTAAGTCTAGGGAACTCTGCAGGAAAGCTGTAATTTTACTCTCATTAGACATCTCTATCTTATCTTACCATTAAAAAAAAAAAAAAACTATCATATTTAACTTAAAGTTCAAGGAGCCCATTATTCTCTTACTGTAAACCATTTCACCATTGGTCCTAGAGAATTCACTAATACTGTTTATTTTCCTTTGAGAGACAAAAATTACATACATTTATGGTATACGACATAATATGTATATATAGAAATATATGTATATATGTTTTGGAAGAGCCAGATTGAGCTAATTACCACGTGCATTGTCTCATCTATTTTTTTTTTGTAGTGAGAACACTTAAAGTCTACTCAGTGATTTTCAAGAATACAATGCATTATGATTAACTATAATCAACATGCAATACAGTAGATTCCTCGAACTTACTCCTCCTGAGATTCTCTGTTTTGTGTTTAATACTATTAATTTGCAAATATCCACATAGCATCCCACTTTCCTCCAGATTATACTACTGTTCAATCTGCACACAGCACAACTGCACTAAATCCCATAGTGCTCAGCTCTTGACAGGAAGTGCCTAAGGGAGGCTGGGACCATGGTGTTGGGCTGAGTGCCTGAGGTGGGCTGCTGAGGACAGAGAGGCACTCCTATACCCAGGAGATGGTGGGAATGGGCTTCCCTGAAGACATACTGGCTCCTTCTTCCATTCAAGGTCCACATATGGGGTGACTTTGCCCAGACTCTTCACCAGACAATGAAAACTCAAGCTACTTGTTACAGTAAACATGGATTTTATTATAGCAGATACAGGGAACTTTTGTTTATTTTTAGCTATTCCTATTCTGAAAATGGATATTAATGAATATATGTGCTTGTTGAGCTATGACACTCCTATTTATCTTAATTGCTGACTTTCGCTGTTCTATCTATAGTCCACTGGAAAATAGTATAGTTAGATAGATATAGGGATATAGGGTTTTTTTTCTTTCTTTCTTTTTTTTTTTTTTTTTTTTTTTTTTTTTTACTTCTAATTAAGGAAGAACAAGCTGTGATACCTTCTCCATGAAACTTATCCATTGGCTTGCTGACACATTTCTGGTTCTCATTTATTCTGGATGATCATGCCTCTGTTTCTTTCACCTGCTCCTTGTTTCCTTCTGTTCATTAAATAAGTATGAAATCCAAAGTTTTGACCTCTTTTCCCTCTGAGTCCTGAACACATACCCTGAGCTGTGACCCCATATTCTAATTACCAGAGCATGTTCACATATGTCTTCAGCTAGCTGCCTAATCAAGCTTGTATTTGTAGTTCAGTTTTTGCACTCATTTCCTAGCCTAGTCCAGAGCACATGTGTGCGGACATGCATGCACATGCATTTCATGACAGGCTCCTCCTCCTGACTTCCTGGAGCTATTGGTTGTCCCAGAATTCTCTGATTCAAAATGGCAGCCATCTTTGATTCCTTTCAGTCCCTCCTCAAACTGTTACCATCACGGTACTTCGAGATGGTATCACAATTGCTGAGGCCTTCTGCCATGGCTTTCTTCAAGTTTCCTTTTAATTCACCCTGGATAAAACTAAGCACCTCTTTTAATGCATTAATCTTATTCATGAAAAATTCAAGAAGATTCTGGGACTACCACATGAAGCTGCAGTGTAACAGTAGAATTAATCTGACACTTAAATCTCTATTAAATGTGTGTGTGTATCTGCACAAGGTTACCTTTACATTTGCAAGTTTACCTCTTCTGTCTAACCTTTGTCTGCTTGCTCTCTTAAATGCCCATAAGGCTAAAGAATGCCTGTATACCTGCTTTATTTGCAGCTTTATCCCCTTCTTCCATACCTATGGAAAGTCTGCCTTCTTCCAAGGCTCACTTTAAGTCAGTTTTCCCCTGTAAAATCTTCCGTGAGCACTCCTGGGACCCCCTCTGTCCACCCACAACCCACTATGCATTCTGCACCACAAAGAATATCCATTCTGCATATCCACAACACAGCACCTCAACTTGTGCTTATTGTTGCCCTTGTCTTACCTTGCTATCATAACATCAGCCTCTTGGAGATCGGAAAACTACTTTATTGAACACTGGAACCTTCCAAGCATTCAGCACAATGCTCCTTTACAGGGTATGTGCTCAGTAAGCATATGCTGAACATTGAATGATGGGCATTTGAGTCCACCAAGAAGGGAAGAGAGATCTTAAGTCAGGAATAAAGGATCATAATGTAGTGCCAAGAGAGGAAATGGAAAATAAACTACACAGGTGGAGAATTACATGAGCCCCTTCAATGATGCTTGGAGTTACTATCTCCAGTAACCCCTGAGGTCTCATGCCCAAGGGGCCCCACTGGTTCCTAGCATCAAACTCGTCCTTTGCACACCTTATCTCACTCCTCTCCCTGCAGTTGGACAACTCCAGCCCCTTCTGCACTCCAAGGGCATCTACTCAAGTTCTGCCCTAAATCCCTATTTCATATCCATATTATAACTGGACTTACCTCTTCTACCATTAATCACCCCATTTCTAATAGCTGTGTTCTTTTGCTGTATGCTAAGGCTCCACCTTATTCATGTCTCTTGGCCCCCTGTCCCTTAGCTTTAGATTTTAGTTATACTTCTATACTTGAACCTCAGCCAGGTGCCCTCTACCTTCTGAAGTAGCCTTTGCTACCAAATGCCTGCCTCCTATAAACCACTGCCAAATTCCAGCCTTTTGTCCAATGCACCTATTCTTCCATCACAGTGAAGTTCTTCCTTGCGCTCTTCCTGGCCTAGATGTCTAGCTTTGGCAGCCTCACTAGACTTTCTCCAAGAGTGGGCAGTTGGATGCATGTGTTCAATGCCCATAGCCCCCAGGAAGGAAAGGTTGAATTAGGGCCCTGGACCCTTCTCCTCTAACCCTTCTTGTTCTAGTTGACTTGGCTCTGACCACAGATGTGACTGTTGGCAGGAGGCCAACAACAGAGAATACAGAACCCATGTGCCACCTTCAAAGTAGTCAAGCTCAGCTGCTGCCCATGGCTGCTTCTATGCTGAGCTTATAAATCAGGATCCAGGACAATGAGAGCTGCCCTTGGGAGATACTATAAGGCCATGGTTAGAGAAATACAAAAAAAAGCTTCAGAAAAGCAAAACACTTTAAAGAGGAAAGACATTGAAACTATCATCATAGCCCTTTGTGCTTCTGTAATAAGCGTGTAGCATGCATCTAAGTCATAAATATCTGCACCTTGAATTGCTCTAAAACCACTGGAATAAACCAAATTTTATTTTTAATGCATGCAATAAACTTTTTCCCTAGGATATCCGTTAAGATTGCTTTAACTTTTAAAAAATAACAGCTGACTTATTCTGTATTCCTACAGCTCAGAATAAATAGATCAACTAACTTTAAAGTTGGCAGGTTTACAGTTCTCACAGAGAAGAGAAATTAAAGCCAAACTGAAGATAAAAAAGTAAGTATTTTTTTTATATTTATGAAGTCTTAAAATTACAGAGCTGAACACACAAGGTCAATACAGAGCTGGCAGAGAGCTGAAGTTAAATATTTCCTACATTAGCTTTATTTCCTCAAGTGAGAAACAGCACTCAAGCAGGTGGTGGTCAAGCTTAGCAGTAGGCGGAGAAGGGACTATGGTCTGATGCCCTGGGCAAACTCTGCATACTGAGTCAACCTCTACGGTTAAATCCCCAGCCCGAGGCTCTGGCCAACATCCCTAAAGCCAACCCTCATGGACAATTATTACATGTCAGTCAAAAACAAACTTTAAAAACGTCCAAATGTGAATTATGAAATATCATGCTCTCTGGAGCATTAGCAATTATGATGCCTTCAGTTTTTAATTATTTTGTATTTGTTTTTCCATGGTTTGTGTTTCCTATTGCCTCCACAGTAGGCTCCACAAGACAAGATCCTTGCTTTGCCTGTCAATCATCCCAGTGCTGAGCATGTCTGGCACATGACAGTTTCTCTATGAAAACTGTTGAATGAATGGATACATTTCTATTCTTATTATGACCTTCTCTAAGGAACTCACCAACCCTAGCACCTATCTCAATGCTGGGGATGGGGGACCTTGCTTGTTCACTAAATATATAAGGACATTCAAGCACTTGTCATTTAAGGTGTCACTTTCAAAGGAAACATATTATTTTATCACTTGGAGAACCTGTCTCCAAAGCATAAGAAAGAATATTAATCTTCCTGATATTTGTCTCTTTGATCACTAAATTTATTAACATTTAATTGTCTTGAATCTGAATTTAGTTTCCAGGAAGCTCCAATGAATTAGCATACTCTAAGTAAATCCTTGTAAGATATTAGTTTTTGATCTCAAAGGATAGTTAATTTAGGTTGTTTACATGACAAATTTGGACAGAGTTAAAGGTTAAGTTCTACCTATGAAGTCTAAATATAACTGAGAGCTGATATTAATAATTTTATAATTACTGAAACTATGATTAGAATTGTTTAAATATTTCATACTAGTAGAAGTGTCATATGAATTCTACTCTCTGTCCCTAGGAGATGACCTAACTTTTGAATTTTCATTACCCCTAAAATTATCAGCTTCAAAACAACATTTATGAAGAGAAATTAACATAAACACTTAAATGAGGTTTTCTGAAAAGTTACTTGCTCATATAAAACTGAAATTCAACAATGAAATTGCTTACATTAATCATCCTTTCATTTACTCAACACATAATTATTCTAAGTTTGGGGGATACAAAAAAAAAAAAAAAAAGACACTGTCCCTATCATTAAAGGAATCTAGTGGGGGAATCAGTTTTCATTTGCTGATCTCATAAGCTCCTAAGCACTGTTATCTATGAAGATGACATGACTTGGTTCTGCATTGAACTGGAGTTGGGAGCATGTCTTCACCACTCAGCACTGGGTCTCTGCCTCAGGCACCTAACAGCAATGATACGTACTAATGTGTGATGCCTTCAAAGGCCCTGGCTGCAGAAAGGCACTCATGTCAACAGAAACAACATGCAACATGACAAGCAGGTGACACAAGAATGCACGTGTTACTCTACTGCTCAGGAGTGCCTAAGCTGGCCCAGGGAAGACCCTTCAGCTCAGAGTCCCCTGAACTGCAACATGGGTAAGGGTGTCTCCAGGTGTCAGGTGCAGTGGGTAATTCAGGGAGACAGGGTGCCACACGCCAAGGCATGCAAGTGGAAGGACATGGCATGCTGCAGCCAGCCCATAGTGTCCTGGTACAGCTGGCAAGGAAATTTGAAAGTGCTGTGGACTCAACTGAGACTTTTCTTGAGCTTTCTCGTGTTACCCAGGTAAAACAATGCATCTGAAAGTAATCTAAGAGAAAAAAATCACTATTTTTTTTTCTTATTAACTAATCTTTTATTTTCTGCACATCACAAAAAAATTTTACCAACTGCCAGGTTGTCATAAAAATCACTATTAAATTAATGCTGATTATTTACAATTAGTTCGTCAAAGAACAGAGGACATTTGACTCTATAATTTACAAAGTATAAGACTTTTTTATCAAATATTAGTATTTTGATTACTTTCAGGAAAACAGTTTAATGATTTCTGTATAAGCCTGGAATCATGTTGGAGCCACAGCTGTTCCTGGACATAATGAGGATTGAATATTCTAATCTTCTGTACTCTGATAAAGCCAGCTCCAAACTTCCAAACCTGATGCCATTCCCTTATCCCCCAGCTGATCCACTATCTCAACTGTGTACTGGAAAACACAAATAAATTAACACATGCGTCCAGTAAAGCAAGTAAATTGTAGTTCTCAAAAAGTGAAAATTATTCTGTGTACACACTCAGTAACGACTGCTACTAAGGCTGTTTCCTTCTCTGGGATGAAACTAAGGGGAAAGGGCTGGGGAGGATTAGGCACAGCGGAAGCCCCAGGAGAGCCCCAGGAGGTCAATGTGTCAAACTCACCTGTGTGAGGAATGACTAAAGGCCAGGGTGGTTTAGGATGGAGATATCTCCAGGCTAGGGGTGCAACTCAGTGGTAGAATGCATGCTAAACATGGAGGAGGCCCTGGGTTGAAACCCCAGCAATGGCAAAACCAAAAAGAGTTATATCATTAGAGGAAGAATCACAACTGGCTTCAAATGCCTCTAGGGTAACTATGAAAGTTGGTTTTATGTGTCAACTTGACTGGGCCATGGCATGCCCAGAGACTTGATCAAACATGATTCTGGGTATCTCCATGGATTGTTGTTGTTGTTGTTATTGTTGGTTTTAGATGAGATTAAAATTTAAATCAGTAGACTGAGTGATAAAAATGGCCCTTCTCAATGGATATGGACCCATCCAAATAGCTGAAGGTCCTAATAGAACCAAAGGCTGATCCTCCCTCAAGTAGGAAGAGTTCTCCTGCCTCGTCTGATGGCTTCAAACTAGTCATCAAACTGGTTCTTCCTGATTTTGCTGCAGGATGCAAAGACTTTGGCAGGATGCAGGATGTTGGCTCTGATGATTTTGGCTGAGTCAATTTCTTGTTTGATAGATAGGTGAATCATATATGCATATCATATACACATATTTTCTCATCATGTTGAGAAAGGGTGAGTTCCTCTGTATAAACCCAAATTTGAATCAAAAAGCATTAGAAAATATTTTCACTCAAATAGTAGGTTGGCCAGGGGTGGGAAGGAGGGCAGGGGTATAGTGACATAACTCTTCAAGGAAAAAAAATAGACAAAATCCAAACAGACTGGATTTGTCCTTCGGTAAACATGCCACTTTTGCAACTTTTACACTTTTCTGCATTTCTCCTAAATACTGCTACAAGTCAAAGAGAATTGTCACGACTTCCTTGGGTGCCTCTGTGACAGCTTCATCTTTCAAGCAAATCTCTGCGATTTCAAGAAAGGATTCTCAGGCCTTAAAATACGCTATGGTACTGTAAGTCTTTAAGGCAAGAACAAACTACAGACCAAGCAACACTAAGACCTAAAACTGGAAACTCCTTTGCTGTAGCAGGTAAACACATTACTCATTCACTGGCCAAACCTCAGACAACCTGCACAACAAAGAAAGATGAGGCAAAAACAATCAAGGTGGCAGACAAAGCAATGGGACTATATAAAGAGCAGAATTAATTAAAATGTTCTGCAGAAAGTCTTAAGTTGAATTCTCTCCCTCTGTCCCCGTTTCCTTGGGCCATTTACTTTTTTTTTTTTTTTTGACAATAAAAATACCACAATGATAATCTCAAGAAAAATTATTATGTCATTTTTCTTTAAGTTTTAAAAATTCAATAATAAGGAAGGAATACATATCCAATTAATATAGTACCTTGACTTTGACTCTAATCAAAAGTATTTATTGAAAACAGAGCTGCCTCCAGCGATTTTGGGGGAATAAAGAAATACTAGATGGTCGGACTAAATGAGCCTGAGGAAGGGATCTAGAATTGCTAGGAGCTCTCCCTGGCACCAAACTCACCCTGCTGAGGGGAGCTCTTCCCCAGGTCTCTTTCCTCCTGTTCTGTTCAACTCTGATCTTGTGTGCAGCACTTGGCAACAGCAAGCCTTCACCCACTCACCCCCACGGGGGGCACTAATGTTGCCAAGGGCACGGCATGATGTCACAAGACTTTGAGACCTAAAACTCAGACGCTCTACCTTCTTTCTTCTGTAATTTACTGTTTTCTGTCTGGCATAAGGGCTGCTGGTCTACCCAGGGTATCTCTCCTCCTCCTATCATTTTGGGGGAAAAAAACTACATAAGGGCCACAGAGCTGGAACAAGTGTGGACATGGCTGTCCCTCTAGGAATTTGCCTTACATGGTCCCAGGCTGATGCTGAAATACATATTCTAGGGTAAATGCCCATGGTGACTTGAGAGTTTATTTTAAATTGAATCTTTAATATGCAAATGTGAGATTCACCTGGGGCACCATAAGAATGAAATCTATCCTCCATCCTGACTTGCGCTCTTACATTAAAGGAAAGAAGAGTAATTTTTAACACACCCCTACAATGGTTTTATGCAAATTCTTCAAGCTAGGCAAATTATTTTTGTGTTAAAAATTTTCAACCCCATAAAAACAGGAGTGAATTTATGTGGCATTTTAAAATGATGTTAGGCACATTGTAAAGCTATTTCATCTCATTTATAAAGAAGAGTGAACATAAAAACAGGCCATGGCATAATTAATAGTGAAGTGATTTATAGCAACAACTCCTTCTCCATACATATTTATGTATTTTCTGTAGTCTAGTGCAAGTTCTTCCCCTCCAGACCCTCCATCCTTGCCCTTGCCACAGGAGAGAAATGGTAACCGGTAAAACCCACACAGTGAAGTCTACATCCTTTCTTGCACACACAGACGTACGCACACACTCACACACTCCTGTAACAGTTCTCAAACTTAGCTGCACACCAGAGTTTCTTAGAGAGCCTTTAAGAAATACTGATACCTGCAGTCCATCCAATAGGTTCAATCCATCTGGGCTAGGGGGCAGCCTGACACACAGAGATTTTTTAAAGTCCTCAGTGAAGCTATATAAGCCTAGACTAAGACCTACTACACTAAATGTATTTTAAACGGATTAGGCAAAGCTATAATACAGAATTTCAATTGCCACTGTTATTAAAATCTTGAAGAATAAACTCAGAGACCTTGTAATAGAATTATTCTATTTCCACTTCATCCTGAAATGTATGATTGATAGCAAAATCAACAGATATCTCTTGAATACTTACCATGTTCCAGGCACAGTGTTTGTTAGACCCTAAAAATACAGAGATAAAAAAGACAGGCCTACTCTCTCTGTAAGAGTGTTGAGTGCAGCAGATACATGTGGGCTGCATTTCCTCCTTCCAGTATCCCAGAGAATGTTCTACCTGCTTTTATCATCTACAGATTATATCAGGTGCAACTTGAAGTAGGTATTGGATTTTTCCACTTAGAACATCTTTTTAAAAATGTTATTATGAATACAGATGAAAACTACTGAACTCATATTTCTTTATAACAGCAATATGAACAACAGGTAATAAACTGATTTTGAAACTAATTAACATTTCAAAGAATCACCTGAAAGATAAATAGGAAACATTATCTCCTTGTGGAGGCTTGATCCTCTCTTCTAAAGTTTATGCGAGAAATAAAAGTTCAACACAAACCGTACTTATCACGCTTAAGATAATAATGGGCTGACCTCCATCAGAAGCACTGCCTCACATCATCCTCCTGCCCAGGATCGCTGATGTGGTCTTGAGTATAATTTGAGATAAGCTCTAAAATATTTCCTCAGCTTTTCAAAAGAGTAGTTTTGGCTATAAAGGGAGTGCAGAATAGTAAATATGCCAGCATAGAAGGATGTCATTTAATTTCTCTTGACTATATTCAGCTGAGAAGTCTGTTCACAATGGTTTGATGAGGTAAATTAAAATAATTGCCGCATTCTTACAGGGGAGAATACGAGCACAAAGAGCCGAGTTATCAAACTCACAATCTGAATAAGTAGATGAAATTTGAGTGAAAATTGACTCTAAAGACAAACACATTTTAGCCCTACCCAGAGTCCACTGCAACTTTCTCATGGCTGACAAAAACTGCATAAATAATGCCGGCAAGATGTAGATGGCATTATACAGAGACGTCTGCCACTCATCTCCATTATATATTCAGCGGGCAAGGAGTACATCTTTCCATTTTTTAGTTAACAAAGACCCATTTGATTCATTCTAAAATGCCAGATTTAAAGGGAATTGCTTTATTCTTATAATATTCAAATATTTCTTCTAGTACGAGCTTCATTTCAGAGAGATTCACTTGTGAATGTCTAAATAGGTTTATTTTTAAATGGCATTAAGAGCCAGATTTTCTCAAGTGGCCATCAGTAAGTGCTGCACCTTCCAGGCCAGCAGGAAACCCCCTGCCATGTCCTATCAGATGTTCACCTGAGCGTCAGCAGTGCAGAAAGTGCAGAATCGCACACACGGGCGGGCAAGAGGGTAGAAAGACAGGAACCTAAAGCTGAAAAATACTCATATTTTGGATCTTTCCATATTGTGGGCCTCAAAGGAAGACTAACCTAGTTGTATCAAAGGTCATAAAAATGATCAAAACAAAGATAATTAAGAGTGATTTACATTTTACAGATCTGTTCCAGCTCCCACTTGGTCTTTTTCAATGGCAAAGTGCTTACCTCTTCCTTAGTTAACTTGGTCAACTGAAAGACAGTTCTAATTAAGAATGCCTGTGATCTGCCCTCAGTTCTCTGGTACCATGGCCCTGTGCGTATTTAAAGTAATAAACCTGCATACGCACTCTCTTTCCAGGTTAAATTCCTCAGTTCCAGAAATGGTTTAGGTTCTTCAGTTTGCAGACGCCCTTCTATTGCAGCCAACCTGCTTTAAATGCTCTCGGGTCTATCATTTTCTCTGCCAGTGAGATGGTCCCCAGGTTAGCCATCAAATTCCAGATTTGAGATTTCCAGCTCAGACATCACTGGGAACATGCCCTGCCTTGTTCTGGGCACTTGTCTTTTGAAGCTATGCCAGGCTGTGGTTGCAGGGTATGTTCCCTTCTCCTCACACCCTCAGGGTCTTTTTACATCAACCACTCTCAAGAGGAGCCTGGTCTCCCTAAACTGAACTAGTGGAGATAAGGTCTAGGATTCAGTACTTTATATTTATCCCTGTCATATTTCATATCCATGGTTGAAATACATCATTCCATCCTATTAAGAAAAAAATTTTGATTCTGTCATCTATTCTTGGCCTGTTGAACACTTTTTTTAAACAGCTCATATGAAGACATGTTTCAAAATTTATTTTCCATCCTTCATAGTCTGTGTCATGCACAAAACAGATAAGTATATTTCCTACATAACTGAAGCACACTTTCCTGGAAAAAGAAGAATGTAACTGAAAGAGCAAAATAGATCCTGCAATTAATTCCCTTCATACGAAGACAAAAGGAGAGAAACCTGGTCAAGAAACTGGCTTTGCTTTAGATTCAAAAGAAAAGAAAATCAATTGCAAAGTTTCTGCTCAATATTTTTGTAGTTAAGAGATGGTCCATATGGAGCAATGGGCCTGGTAATGCTTCCATCTTTTATTTCCCTAAAGATCTCCCTGTAAAGAGCAAATGGTTATAAACCAATAAGATTGGTGAGGTGGTTAAGTGATTTCCTTGCTGTGGGCAGGGGCATCCATGAAGACTGTGCTTCTCTTTCTTACCATGTCTTTTCCCTGCTCTGGCCATGTCTGGGAATTGTTCTTGGGGTTGAGTGCCTCTTTGGATTTGGCAATTATCTAGTGGATGACAACCAAGATGAGTAGACATTTTGCACCTTGCACTGGAAAAGAGACAGGAGGCAACTAAAGTCTCCAAGGCGCTTACTCTCCACTGAGTGAACTAGGTAATGAGCAATGCACTGCTTTAGGCCAGAGTGTCCCTGTGTCTGTGGGGAGGTGGGAATAGCGGTAGACTGCAGCCGATCAGTGCTCTGGTGCCTCCTACTGAAGGGAGCCAAACCATGGAGATGTGAAGAATCAAAAAGCACAGCCCTTTTTCTTCCTAGCACTAGTTGTTTTCTGAGAGCAACTTGTTTACTTGATCATTTTAACTGCCTCTTTCTGATCATCAGAATGTGGCTCCCCATTAGAGCGCAGACCACCATTGTTTTTTGTTTTTTTTTCTCATTGTCCTTGAGTCTAGAATATCACATATAGAGGTTCTCAGCTATCATGTGTGGCCATAGGGACATGTTGAAAGACAGACTGAGATGGAACAGGACTTGAAAGTGGCAGAGAAAGAACCAAAAGAATTTTCTCTGAGAAAATACCTATTAAAAATTGACCTTTATTGCTCCTTTTCCTTTTAGTGCTTCCCTAAAAAAAAAAAAAAAAATGTGAGTAGCAGTCTTAGGAGTAGGAGAAGGATAGGGAGGTGGAGGTGAAAGCAGTCCCTCACCACACATATCATTCTGCAGAAGTTCATGCACAAGAAGATAGAACAAATGCAGGATCTGTGGTTGGGAGGTGAAAAGGTGACCAGGAGAGAAGCAAATGCCCCTAATCACATCAGGAATAGAGACTGAGACTAAGCTCCCCTTTCCCAACATGCCAGAAGCGGTTGACTGTTGAAAGGGGAAGAGGCTGTTATTTTTCTGGATTATGCTTTTATATAACCTTTAATGAAAGTACTGATGAGACTACAGAAAACCTTCTGGGTAACAGGACTCTAACACTTTATGTAGGGGTGCTTTATCAAGGAACTCCACCCAACCCCATTACCATACTAACTTTTCCTTATTTACCACAGGCATTTCCATATCGTGGAAAAGCTGCAGGATATCTTAATTAAATAAAGAGACATGGCGTTGCTGGCTTACATCTTCCCCTTCATTTGCCAGGCTAGTCTTTCTACCCATAAATGTGAGGAACTAACTTTGTCATGTCTTCTTCTTAATGAGTCAGGGACCATGTCTTTCTTGTGTAATGTTCAAACATAATTTGTTAAGTGTTTATTCTGGAGGCTTTTTGCCCCTGGAGATCCTTTGAATCCAGTGGTTTCAAATCTATACATATGCATAACTAATCCAGAGGAGGTAAAAATGTTTTGATGCAATAATACCTAGAAAAACAAAACAGGAAAACACTCTCAGAAAACAGACACGATGCCAAACTTTCCTCCTGTAATATTATGGTTTAATTGACAAAAGTAAAGCAATGGCAAACTGTGGAGCTGCTTCTAAAGCAAATGGAATGATCAACTGTATAGTCTACCAAGAAATCCCTCTCATGAATAATTTAGCAGAGCTGAAGGTAACTTTATGTTTTGGGCTCCTTGGTGGCTATTCTGGATACCACTGTTGCAAGCCATGGCACAGAGGCCAAATATATTCCATGACAACACAGAGCCCTGGTTGATTTGAGGAGGCATCTCCCATTTGGCTCTGGGCAGACATTATATCATCCCCTTTTCAGAGGCTGCTCGGTAAAGTTATCATTCTCATTACATTCTCCATTTTTACAGCACCTGTAATCAGAGCTCCCGGGTACTATACATTGTTAATTTATTACAGTCATTTCAATTTTGCTAGTTAACTCTCAGATCCCGTTATGCGCTAAGCCCTAAAATCAGCTAGAAGAACTGATACTCCTAAACACCCGAATCACTCTGCATTCTGAAGAACCACAAGACCTGGGTTCCAATGTCAGTTTTCCTACTTAGTGCCTCAGGGACTCCAGCATGTCACATCTTATCTTGGGGACTCAGTCTTCTCATGGATGAAATGTCAGGCTTGGACTAAATAATTCCTAAGATCCTCCCCAGACCTAAGATTTTCCACTTCTGTATATCAGAGTTCCCAGAAATCTATCTGACATACATCTGTGCATAGATAGAGATTAATCTGTTCCTGAAGTCGCTCTTACTCCACACTCTTTTAGTGCCTCATCCATCCTGTGCTGCCAGCTGCCAGCTCCCTGTAGGGGACTCCATGTCAAATCTAATTCCACAAGGTCCTCAGAACCAGAAATAAATAGGAATGCCTAGGGCTAATTTAGATGTCCTGAGCTAAGCAAAGAGAAGTGATTCCTTCCTGAGATTTATTTTAGACCAAAACTGGTTTGTACAGTGCAGTGAAGGAACTGGCATTAAGTTACAAAAGCATGTGAGTTAGTAATTAATGGCATGGTTTAAATGTCAGTGTAGGAGATTATCCTCAACCAGGAATCTGTTAACAAATTTAAACTACAATGATCAAGGCTCCTTTGGCTGAGAAGGCTTGGTGTTATTGGGATACATGGGGGGAGATTGAAAGACATCCCTAAATGCTTCCTGAACTTCACAGGCTGATAATTTTTTTTATATACCAGGGATTAAACCCAGCAGTGTTAACAGCTGAACCACATCCCCAGCCCTTTTTTTCTTTTTCTTAGGTTTGTTGTTGTTGTTGTTGTTGTTGTTTTAATTTTGAGAAAGGGTCTTGCTAAATGGCTTATGGCCTTGTTAAGTTGCTGAGACTGTCTTTGAACTTGCAATTCTCCTTGCCTCAGCCTCCCAAGCCACTGGATTACAGGCATATGCCACCACTCCTGGTAACATGCTTACTTAGCAGATAAAATGAATCCACATATAAGTGAAGGGACAAATTAGAAAAGGAAAAGAAAATGTGTTCAAGCTTACAAGCACCTGATAAATACATGGAGTTTTAAGATAAGTTTTATGTCCAAGTGCTGTAAAGACATTATAATGGGCTTCAGCTAAAGGTAGAATTTGTTTTGGAAAGAAATAATTACAAAATATACCAGAAAGTACTTGGGATGAAAAGTAAGGGGGTTGAACTGTTGTGTACCTGACCTGCCGGACAATTTCAGAACGTCACCTGGCCATCCCAAGTAAGTTTCCAACATCATGTTACCACTAAAAGTTCTCTGTAGAGATGAGGTTTTAGCCCACAGTCTCTGACCCCTGCCAGGCCTGTCAACGGCCCATTCCTAACACTCCACTCTTGTTATTCATCAGACCAACCCTGAGAGTAGAGGAACAAAGTAGGTTCTCATGTGGAGACTGTCCAGTCCCTGAGCTACAGGAAAATACCAAGCACATTTATCATGTAGGCCACAAGAGAGAAGGCTTGGGTGGGGAACTGGAAATCAGAACAGCAGTAAGGTTTTGGCCAGGGAAGTAAAAGAACAAGTGAATGTGTGAGAGCCTAAAGGGAGCCACTGTGCCTCTCTGAACCTAGGAGTGGCTGCAGAGAGAGAGCTCACCACCTGCTGGCCAACGAGCAGCCAGTCATCTATTAGGTTTCTCTTTTCAATTCCACAAATCATTAAAATGGTAAGAAAACAACAAAGAGCTATTTGAAAACAAACAGACTTCCAAATGAGTCCCCAAATGGAGTTGTGCAAAAGCCTCAGTTGGGTTAGATTTTGTAGTTGCTGTCATGCTAGATATGCATTTGAGCTCCAATTACAGTTTATAGAGAAAACTAGTAAGGAAGTGACGTTTGGGACAGTATATGAACAGATGGGTGCCTTTTCTCAATTCATAATTTCCCTATTTTCTCTATGTTCCTATTTCTCAACCATTCTGCCCAAAGTACAAAGGACGTATTCTGTCAATCATTGTTTTTGTGTTTGTTTGTTTTTTTCTAAATGTATGGAATAAGATCCTCAGTTAAACACCACTTCACTGAAAAACCCTGGAAAGTAAACCACTGGTATTCCCAGATATCATTACAACCCATAGAAATGCTGGAGCAGGAAAAAAAAAATATTTAGATGATTCAAAAAGACAGAATGAGGAACTTGCCCAAAGAGAAACAGTAGTGGAGATACAGAATCTCTGCCCACCCATGACTTCAACTGACCACTACCATCAAGAAATTGTGGATCTGGTACAAATTCCACCTAAAAAGTCAACCTGGCAAATATTCAGAGACAACACGATTTTTCCTAATTTAAGTCTCTAAATTTCTTTTGTGATCTAAACATTGTCAAAATCAATTTTCATGTCCTCAAATATTTCACTAGGATATTTCCTAATATTTTAAAACAAAGCTACTTTCCTCTCTCAAACTGTTAAGAGATTCATAATGCAAGAGATCTTTATAATTAATATATAAGACAAGAGTAAGTCTCAGCCATCACCTTTTTCCCCTCCAAGTATGATAAGAATTACTTCATAAATTATTCACATATTTAGCTAGAATGGTAAACAACCTCTCATTCTACATGAATCACATTATGTATTTGTTGTGTTTAGCAAAGTTCCTTTAGAATGCTGTTTTGTTAACACAGAGGACAAGGCGCCTCCTGCTATGATTAGTGTTTGCTTGCCCTGTTTTGAAGTATGTAGTGCATGTGTGGTAGTTACATTTGCTTCATTTGCATCCATTATATGTGAAGCATAACCTTTAAGGCATGCTGGGCTTTGGAAAAACTGTAAGGTTGAAGAGAAGCATTTCTTTACCTCCCGCCCTCCCCCTCTGCTGGTACCCTCTTCCTCTTTTATAAAGCATCACTATCCACCAGCATCTCCCACTACAATGAATCTCTATCTTACCATGTGCTTCTGCAAACAGAGGAAGACTCTCTCACACCACCATTTATAAAACAGACTCCTGACACCCAATATATCACCAATAATTTATCAGTCTCAGCAATGGTTTATTTAATAGTGTCCTTATTTTTTGAAACAATGTGAATGAAATTAACAGGTCCTGGTTAAGGCGATTTCTTTTCTGTCATGTTATAGTTAGCATTTAAGTAGGTGAGTAGCACCCCACTAGTCATCAGGTATGTCAGTGGTTCAAGGATGTATGAAACATGTCCCTGACCTCAGAGGTGTTTACAATTTTTATAAGCTACAGAGAAAGAAACCAATGCTTGTAAGTAATACAGGGAATGGTTTCAAAGGGAGTCGTGGTGGGTGGGGGGTGTCAGAACAGAGGAATAATTGCCTAAGAGGGAATGAGCATGGAAGGAGCTGTACTGGGAGTGGCAAGTGACTTTCAGTTATAACCCCCGCAACAGGGTCTTGCTTAAGTTTTGGAGGCAAGAGAGAAGTGCTTTAGTCTAACTACCAGAGCAGGAGTGTTGTAAAGGCTGATCACATCTCACCCAGGGCAACAACATTTATTTACCTGATAAATGTTCAAAGAATCACTATGCAAACAGGAAGAGGCTAAAAAGGTATAGGTAGGTGAAGAATTCCCTCCTCCAAAAATGGACCATTGGCATCCTTTGAAACCGGGCTACTTTGGTGGCTTCCACACGGGACAGTGTTTGTGCCCAGTATGTCTGGAGAAAGTATTACTCCTCACAGACTCTGAGATCCTTCCGGACCACAGTCCACCAGGTCGATTCAGGTTAACCGGACAAGATGTGAAGCAGGTGGGGGCAAATGCCAACCTGGCCCTTCCAGGACATAGTTTTCCACCTCGCACTGTCAACTGAAGTTAGCGTCTTGGGCATCACCATGCCTCTCCCCTCCCCAAGCACAGATGGAGACAAGTCACAGTCTCCCACTGTCTAAAAAGAAGCTAAAGCCCCCAGCAAAGAATGCCCTTTTTATTTGATCACTCGGGATCTGTACAGGGTTTTTCTCCAAGCATCTCTGTGTGTGTGATGCATGCAGAGAGAGAGTATCTTGTTTTTATGTTGTCTATAATAAATTATAAGTGTAACAGCGGGAGCTTTTTCAATACTATTTGTAAATGCAGCCAGAGGCTATTAAGTGATTGGTGTATCAAATAAATATAATTAGTAAATAGAAAAATAACATGTTTGTAAACTGCCTTTGGAAATATGTGATTAGACCAAAGACAACGATTTCTGCCAAAGCCTCTAAGTGTTTCCAAGAGATACCAGGAAAATAATTTAACAATTTTCATAACAACTTCAAAAATTTTCTATGTAAATCTGAGAAGAAGGTAGAATATTTATTTAGTCCAAACACCTTTTGAAGGCTTCATGTTGAAAATTTAAGTATGGGGGCATGCTTAAGTGTATACCATAATTTTTCCAGGGGAGTTAAAATGTGCTTGATTATTGACTATAAGTTTTTAAATTGGCATTTGATGAGGTTAAAAAGGAGTTATAAATACACCTCCACGTGCAGAGTGCTCTCAGGCTGTAGAGTTATTCTCAATTAGTAACACTTAAAATTATTCCAGCAAGTCAATCAGTTTGGAAGGAGGTGAACTCATCCTGCCCTTCCCTCTTGTTGGCGTCGGGAAAGGAGGCTTGCGCCTTCCCAGCAGTGTGCTCCTTACCCCTCTGGCAACAGAAGCAGACAAGCCCCGCAAGCCCACTGATTCTTCTTCTAAGAGACACTTTCCATTTCCCCCTTATACCTGATTTCTCACACTCCAGCCTCTCAAACCCCAATCTATATTAATTACTCACTTTTATGTGTGATTTCTCGGTAAAGAACCTATGTAATGCACAGATTGAAACCCTACCAGGCATTCAAGAGTCTCCAACACTTAGTTCTACCCATATGTACATAATTGAATCTTTTGCTAACCCCTAATCCTCTCATCCTTCATGTCCCATTCCTGGGCCACATGTCCGTTCCACTCCTGTGCATATCTCCACTCTCCAGAGCATTCAGGACTCTCCACCTACAATGGCTCACCCTCCACAGCCTAGATCCATTCCCACTCAGCCAGACTTCTCTACCCACAGCTGAGCAGGCCTACCCTGGAATCCTGTGCTTTCATGGACTATTCTGCATTTCTCTTTATGTTGCTCCACGTGTTCAGCATTGTCTTTATCTTTCTAGACAATGCCAAGATTGGTGCTGAGCAAAGAGCATGTAAACAATGATGACGAAGGAGGAGGAGGAGGAGGAGAAGTGGAGAAGGTGAACAAAAACAAGGTGGCTAACACATCTTGATTCTTTGTCATGTGGAGGCCCTCTGCTTACTTTGGTTAATAAATTATTGTACTTAAGCCTCTGAAGAACCACATGGGATGGATATGATTAAATACATCCTTCAAAACTTAGGAAAATGGCGGCATATGAAAATCAGCCTGATTGGCTAGTCAATAAAAGCTAAATTCCAAATAGGGTCAACATAATTATCCTTGAGACGTTGAACAGTGTGGTCAATGTTTATGTCTGGATTATGTTCAGAAACACAGGGTCTAAATCCTGTGATCAGACCATTTGATTGATTTTCATGAGCATTCATTTACCCATTCACTCAATATACATAAATTGGGCCCTGTCTACATGTCACATGCTTATTTCCAGGATGTGGGGGGTAAAAATACATACATACATACATGGTCCCTGCCCTCAAATTATTCATAATCTTGTCATTCCCCAACACTAAATATTTAGTCTTATTTTCTATACTTTGGAGCCTGGGGAAGAAGAAAGTGAGGCTGGAGAAAGAACATTTTAAAAACAATTGAGACCTAATAGTCATTTGGGGGGCTGGATAAGCAAGGCCTGACAGTGGAAAGAATGATGAGAAAGGGAAAACTGTGTATAAGGGGGAAAAATAGATTGGGTAAGTGACTATGAGAGCACTAATGGAAATTTCTGGAAAAGCAAAGACCGAGTAAAGATTTCTGGAAGAATAATCTTTGGCCCCCTGGGGCAGTATGCTAAAGCCCATATTTATCTGTCCACAGCAGAGGTGTGAACGCCTGCAAAGAGCTCAAGGCCAGATCAAATGAGACTGTGCTTCTTCCAGTTTGGGGGCCTCTGGGGATTACTTTAATACTGAGCACTTAGTCATCATGTTTGATGGTTTCGGCGGCCTCATTTATCAAGGATCTATAGTTAAATTTAATTTTCATGTGAGTGGAGGACAGCCATGGCAGCCGGGCTCCTTGTTGCTGATCTGCCCCCGTTGATGTCTTCTGAAGTGGAAATGATGGATGCCACATGTTCTGGCCGTGATTAAATTTGCTTTGACAAAGCAGCATGGAAATCTGATTTTCAATAGACTTCTGTATTTCACCTAGTGCTGAGTAAACAGATACAGAGCATAATGCTCGCACGGCTGTCAGGCCAGTAGCTAATTCATTGTGCCCATCTAATCAGGCTGTCCATTAAATTATTATTTGTCAATAACATGCAGGATCATTTTTGAAACTCTGAGGAATGGGAAGCTTGTTTTTAAGTAAATAAATGTACATGGCCTGACAACATCTGGGGTTTTTCCAAGGAAGGTCCAGATAACTCATCAGTCTCTAGGTCTCCACTCCCTTGAAGAATCAAAACACCTTTTAAGAAGTTTTTAGTTTCACTTCACTTGGCTCCCATTGCAAACGCAAACAACATCATCCAATTACAAAAGAATGAAGCTACAAACATTGACTCTTGAGCTCCTCAGTTTATCTTTAAAGGAGAATGAAGCAGAAAATCACATTAAGTATGCATCTTATGTTAGCGCTTTTAACCTCCTGCATGCAGACCCCTCCTGGAAAAGGCTTCCACTTTGGGGAAACTCTGGGGAGAGCTGTCTCAGCAGGTCAGCCAAAGTGCCAGAGAGGGTGACAGGGATTACTTGCTTCCCCCCCCCCCCCCCCCCCCCCCCCCCGTGAGGTCAACCAGTGCCTAAGTAAAACACCTGGGCTGCTTGTGCTGTTAGAAAAGGGCCTCTGTTATCCTGATGCTTTCCCAGGTCACCCAGATCCCAAACCTGGACCACTGTTTTCAGGACTTTTCCATTTCCTGAAGATCAGAACAGGCATTTCTCAACTTCTGTGAGCACTTCTTAGGACATCTTGGGCTTCTATCAACACTGTCCTTTTGAACTAATCTTTTGTCCACCAGCCCAGAGTCACCGAATAGACTTGCTGATGGAAACCCCAGACCTCAGCTGTTTCACGATTGTTAAAGATCACAAGTGTGCAACACACTCAACAATCCACATTAGCAGCTCTGGAGCAAGTTTCCTAAACTCTCTAAGCCAACATATGTTCCAACATATTACTCACTGGGAAAGACATCTGTATATTAAAGTGAAAAAACAAGGATTAAAAAGAATAAAGTCCATGTGTAAGAAATCATTTTACCTCTTTCTAGATGTCTCTTGTGCCCCTCAATAGGAGCTCCCCTCTCTCAGAGAAATTGGGGAACCATTTTCAACCTTCTTCCCACAGAAAAGGGTGACCACCTGGGGAAACCAGGCTGGTCTTTGGATGCAGCCTGGGATGGGTCTGACCCCTGCAGGGAACATGAGGGGTTGGGGTGTCTGGGATGGCCACCTGGTACTTATCCAGCTCACTGGCTCTTGGAGATAGGTAGGGAGAGAAGAGATCCCAGTGATAAAGCTGATATCAGACAGCCGTGCTCATTCCTGAAAAGTGGAGGGGCTGAGGAGGAAAGCAGCAGGGACTCTGTGCTACACACATTGTCCCAACAATGATGACTGGTGCCATGTCAGCCACCCAATTTTTACTGGCTTTAAAAATCAAAAAAGTAATTCTTTGAGAAAAAGAAAAAGTGGTGATGGTTTCTCTGCTGTGGTCTTATCTCATTTAGCTCTTACAATGCCCCGGGTAGGAAGGTAGGGAAGTAAAACCTCCATTTCGCCTGAGGAAATGAAGTTTTATAGATATCTGGTGATAGGCTCAAGTTCATAAAACCAGTAGGATCCAGAAGAAGAAGATCCAGGCTTTGCCATGACTGTTAAGTGCACTTCCAAAGCACAGCGGCAGACTGCTTTCTTACTATAGGTGCTCGTAGAAGGGGTGGGATCTGGGTTCTGAAAGTCTCTTGAATTTCTCAGAATATGCTTTCTGTTCAGCTCCCATGACCTCGGGCCACTTGTGCTACTTTCCTTACTCAAAAGTGTTTTGTTGCCAAAGCACTTGTGCCCTCAAGGAAGCTGGCATTTCCATATTGCTTGCTGTAAAGATGCCCAGAAGTTGGCCCATAACCCTGTCTTAGACAGAAGGATGGTCCTGGCTGCAGAAGCACTAATGGATCAAGGTCCACCCTGTGCCCTGCTGACCTGCACTGGGAGAGCAATAAATATAAGAAACAGTTCAAGGCTTAATGCAATTATCACGAATTGAAATTTATGCTAACTGAATCAAGCCAACACACAGAAAAAGAAGATGTTCCCAGAAAACTCTTCTAAACTTTGGGCCTGTAATGATCTTACAGAGACTTCTTGGAAAATAATCAAATTTTCAACATATGTCTGAAAGGCAAAAAAAAATGGACATCTATAAAATTTGGTTTAATCCAAACAAAATTCCATTTTTCTAAATGTTGAATTTTTCACCAAGCCGGAAGAATTTGAATCTCCCAGAACCTAACTGTGGAGACAAGGTAGGAAGAGGGATTTACAAATATTTTCTTTGTTGCCAATAAATTCATTGTTTGTTAGGAAAATGACAAACATAATGATGACAGAGGACAGAAGAGTGAGTGGAGGGGAAAACTGAGAGATGGTTAGACTAGGGATAAAGACAGTCTCTGGCCAGCACTGAATTATGCTCTGAAGACAATTAGGCATTTATAAGCAATGAACAGTGATCAAATCCTCACTGCTCAAGGGTATGAGGGATGCACCCATGATGTAGGAAATTTGTTAGATATACCAAATCATCAAATTTACTAAACAAAATCTGCAACTGGACAAGACCCCAGATGACTTTAATGCATATAAAATCATAAGAAGCACTTGCTGGTCATGGTTGTAAAAATAGAGATTGGTAGCATCAGGTCTATCTCAAGAGAGACATAGAGGACTGATAGTTTAAGGATAAGTTACCAATATGGTAAACCACAGCCAAGGCAACCAATTGGGATTTTATTGTACTAGCGCAGGTGATTGATGATAAAGGTCAAACTGTTACTGGAAATAGAATAGAGGGAATAGATTTGAAAGACATCAGAAATAAAAGAATAGGCTTGGACTAAAGACATCTGTATAAAGGAAGAATTGAAACAAAGTTGGAAGGCTTCTGACTTGGGTCACCTGTCAAATGAGGGGTTATTCATCTTGGATTCACAGAACCTATCCCATAGCAGCACAGAAAGGTATATGCTCCATGTGAGTTGAATGAGCACGTCCACTATCTGGTCCATGGGATTTCAAACTGCATTCCATGCCTCCCTGGGATCTGAAGAGGTGCTTCATGAACCATGATGGCGGGAAGAGGAAGTTAGAAGGCAGTGCGCCAAGTCCTTAATCCAAACTTTATTTGCAAAACAAACAAAATTTCAAATTTCAAACTATTTGAAGATCAGGCCCATCTCTAATTTCTGGATTCTTACCCTCCATGTACTTGGGTTCATGTTATTCTTCAAGGTATTGAGACAAAAAACACTTGGAGACCCTTGGTCTTACTATCAGCAACTTCTGGAATAATAAATGGGAGAAGTGAGCATTTCTTAACATTTGCTCTTAGATAATTAAACGGTAAGTTTGAGACCATCTAAATTTATACTCAGGAAATAATTCAATAGAAGAAAGCTGTTAGAAATGCAAATATCTCCATGATTTATCTTTATTAAAAATAAAGTTAACTAATTATTTTATAAGCAAAATTAATAAATTTAATTATGGCATATCTGTTTTATAGAGTAATATGCAAACCTAAAAATGACAGTTATTATGATCAGGCCTTCACATGACAAAGGTTTCTAATTTGAAAAAACAAATATCGATGGACATGAAATGTAAGGTCATTAATGGTTGCAATTATATAATACATACATGCATATGATCAAAAGGTAGAAAGGCATACAGATAAATAAGAATGAGGTAGAATATTAGAGACATCTGAACCAAGATTCCTTCTCTAAATTAGAGCATCCCAATTGTCCTTCACACACCACCTCTTAAAATACATTATTGTCCTCAGTGGCTATAGCAATATTCTACATAAAAATTAGATTTTATTGTACCCTATGTCTAAATTCTACCTTAACTTCCCATTATTTAGGGTACAACCCAAATTTTTACTTCAGATCAACAGTTCTCAACTGGGCCTAAGGGACTCTTTAAATCCCTAAAACTATTGAAGATCCCAAAGAGCTTTTGTTTATGTAGGTTATACCTACTAAAACCCACACTATTTTAAATTAAAACAGGAATAGTAAGAACATTAACTTATTAACTTGTTTATAAATAGCAATAATAAACTCATTTCATATTAACATAAGTACTATATTTTTATGATAAAAAATCATACTAATTACCCTCAAAAAAATCAGCAGAAAGAATGTCACTACATTATATTTGCAAATTTCTTTAATGTTTGGCTTAATAGGAGACAGTGGATTATCTTACCTGCTTCTGCACTCAGTCTGTTTGATAGGTTGTTTTGGTTGAAGGATACCTAGAAAATCTAGCTCCCACCAATTTAGGGGAAAGGGAAGAATATTTTAATAGCATTTTTTCAGAGAATTGTTGATAGATTTCTTTGGTACTATATGCAAACTTGGAAAGTGGTAGTGTCTTTAAGGTTAGTTATGACCCGAATTTCAGATGTTGTTATGGTAAAATACATTCATCTATCTCACACTTTTACCCAGGAATTATTGATTGATTGATTGTACTAGGGATTGAACCCAGGGATACTTCACCACTGGGCCACATCCTCAACTCTTTTTATTGTTTATTTTGAGACAGAGTCTCACTAACTTGCCAAGGCTGGCCTCACTTGTAATCTCCCTGCCTCCAGAGTAGTAGGGATTACATACGTGTGCCACCACACCCAGTCCAAAAGTGGTTTTTAGACATTATGCATTGGTCACTGGAAATATCAGTGCTCTGAGTTACATAGAATTTCCAAATATGATCCATTTCATTACATGATATCAACAAGTCTTTGATTGTAAGGCACCTGCCAAGCTCAGGCAGGTTGATCTAGGTTTTTCTAAAACTTAACTTTCTCTTAAGTGTCAAATCGTATCATTAGCAACAAATTATATCCTTTGTTCTCATGGATTAAGATCACTTTTGAAGTAATAGATTAATTTTTGATAAAATATCTACCAAATACCTGAATCTGAATAATCACAATTTGTAAGAGATTATTTCAAGTCAGAACGGTGCTTGGTGAGAAACACTGCTGGTGAATCTCACAAGTCAAGTGTCCATTGCTTTTTCCCCAGGACAACCATTCTGTCTGGATAAGCAGCAGGAGTGCTTAATGTATGTATACTTCCCATTTCATTCCAAAGAATGTTAAGAAGATGTGTACTCACAGCTCAAGATTTAATGCAATTAGACACTGATTCCTCAAGGTCATTCTTAAGTGAAGCAGGCCTTGTGGGTAGTGGTCCTGAATGGCAATGAAGAACACAGGGACCAGTAGAGTTTTGTGTCCCTGCCTTGATAGGCACTTGGGCTCTGCCATTGCTTTCCATCATGAGTGCAAATATTAACACAGTAAAATAGTTTTGACCTTGCAGACACCCCTGACAGTTCTCAGGATCCCCAGGGGTCTGTGAATCACACTCTGAGAACAACCCTGCCTTCCTCACCAAGCCATCTCCTCTCCTCTCTGCTCCGCCCCTACAGCTTGAACACACTGAGCGCGCTTCTTCCTGCCCTATTTGCACTGTCTCCTGCTGACTGGTGACACATCTCCCCACCAGGTCCAACTGGCTTGCTCCTTCTTTCTCTTCCCAGTGTGTGAAAATGGTACCTCCTCCAAGAGGCCCTTCCCGATCCCTTATCCACAAGAAGCTCCAACTTTCCCAGCAGCAGGGAATTCTAGCCCCTCCTGCTCCAGTTTCTTCCCAACCCTCCTCATAACTAGAATGACATTATATATTTATTTGCTTACTTGTTGTTTATTTCCCTTACTAAAATATAAGTTCCATGAGAGTGAAGACTTTATTTGCCACTACAGCTCTTGTAAAGCACTAGATAAATATTTTTTATCTGACGAAAATTAACTTGTCATTAAAAAAATCTCCCAAATGCTCTTTCTACATTATATAATAAAGAAAAATCTTCTAAGTCAGTGCAGTCCAATAAAAATATAATATGAGCCACATATGCACTTTTAAATTTCATGGTAGCCACACAAAAAGATGAAAAAGAAACAAATGATTTAATGAAAGCAATTTAATGATTCCTCAATTTAACCCAACATATCTAAAATATCAATTTTGACATAGAATGAACATAAAATTATCAGAGTATCTTCTGATTTTTCTTAGTACATTTGAAATCCAGTTTATATTTTACATTTAAAGATAATATCCATTCAAATTAACCGCATTTAAAGTGCTTAGTAGCCTTTATAAGTAGTAGTGAGCATCCAAAAGAGCACAATCTAAGGCACTATGGTAAAACTAGATCACACCACCTGCTTTGGCCACACTTAATGAACTAGTAAAAAGTATGGACAGTAATAATAATAATAATAATGATGATGATGATGATGATGATGATGATGAGAATGATAATAGCAGCAATAATTATGCAGGGCAGCCAAATAAGGGAAAGCTCCAACTTAATACCACAAGTTTTACAAAAATGGTGACCATGAATGAAGCAGAAAATGGTGTTATATCTCCAGACTTCAAGACTCCCCTGCTCTAACCTTTGGAAATGGTACTGGGGAGAGAGGGTGAGTTACCAGTCTGGAGAAGATTAGAACAAGGAAGACAACCAGCAGCCCAGCCCTAAACTATCACTGTTACATATCAGCAGAAAGAAAGTAACTACTCCACAGTAACACATTGATGGAGGCATCATTTTAAGTCTCCACACGGAATCCAGAGTGACCTTTCCAAAATGCAATTCTGATCATGCCACTCGCCTACTTCAAATCCTACACTGATGCATCTTATCCTCAGGATAAATCCCAGGCCACACATCACCCAGGGGCCTTGGGGTTGAGCTCTGTGTTCTCCCTAGGTCTTCATCCACGTTCCTCTTCATCTTCTCCTGCGTACCATACAGTTTCACATACCGAACAAAATGTAGTTCCCTAAATTAGGAATCTCTGTATCCTTAGCTGAGCGACTCCCTCTGCCCAGAATGTACTGTATCTTCCTTTTGCTTGGCTAACTCCAAAGTCATCCAATTTCAGCTCAGCAACTACTGAAAAATTTCCCCCTTCACTGAGTTTGTCTAATGATGTGTCCCTGTGTTTGCACAATGTCCTGGAATGCCTGTAGCTTATGCATCCACAGTGCCCTAACTGTGGCTTTACTTGGATATCTTTTAACTGAAGTACAAAATCCTTGCAACCAGGAACACTGTCTTTATGACGATGCAATCTTTGTCACCAGAGCCTAATACAATGCCTGGTTTAAGTGTACACAACCAGAAGTTGTATGATAAGCAAATTAATATGTTTAAACTTTCTGTCATTTACCAGTGCTCCTCACACTCATAAGTAAAATGGACTTTATATGAGAAACCTCTTACTAAAACAAAAACATCCTAACTAGCCAGATAGTAATACTTGAAGTTCTTTCAAAGTCACAGATTACATCTGAAATAATTGATAGCAAAACAGATCATTAAAGACCTGAAATTAAACATGTTGTATATGTATGTGTTTAACATTGAAATATCAGGAAGTTGCCCAAAGCTTTTATCTCAAAATATTGTCAGTAGCTGGTTCACCCTGTTGGTTATTTAGATTAAAGCCAATCTTCGTGGGGAAGCTCCAGGGTAGCCACAAAGTTCAGAGAGTGATGGTAATCATAGGGAGTAGGTAGTAAAACAGAAAATGGAACCCAGAAGTGAAATGTACCAGTCCCTAACCTCCTATCTCCATCTTAGTAGGTATCAAGGATTAACAGCTCAGAACTCCCCCTAGATAAAATAAACTAAATAAAACATTTCACTCCCCTTTTTATCAAAAATTAAACAATTTTTGGAAAAGTGGTACTGGTAGAAAGAGGGATTGAGGTCAACTTTCTAGTCTCTATTTTTCCTACTTGGGTATTTCCCATTCAAATGCCCTAAACTTAATTAATGTTGGAGGAAACATGATTCAGGTAAGAAAAACTTTTTTTTAAAAAAAATGAATTATTTCCTTTTAGAGGTTGGAAGGAAATATTGCCACCACCAAGTAAGAATAGGGTGTGTTATGGTGTAGATAGAAAGTGCTCTCCAAAAGCTGCTGTACTAATGCAGGAACCTTCAGAGGTAAGATGATTGGATCTGGAGAGCTGTAGCCTGATCAGCCCATCCAAGTGTGAATGGACTGACTGGGTGGTCACTGTAGGCAGAGGACATGGGGCTGGAGGAGGTGTGTCACGGGGCCTGCCCTGGGAGGGTTCACTCTTCCTGCAGCCTCTTCCCCACTCCCGCCACTTCCCTCTCTATTCTCTAATTCCTGGCTGCCAGGAACAGAGCAGTGCCCTCCACTGTGCCCCTCTGCCCCTCTGCCATGCTGTTCTGCTTCACCTTGGCTCCGGAGCCACGGAGTCAGCCCGCCAGAGACTAACCTCTGCAACCAAGAGCCAAAATAGACTTTCCCTCCTCTACATTGATCTTGTTGGGTATTTGGTCACAGCAATGCAAAGCTGACCAACACAGAATGTTATGATAAGGAATCAGATGCAAACAGGAAAAAGAACATAATTACATTTATCATTATAAATATATAATTATCAAGACAAAAATTCAAACAGTTAAGGATAACATCTAGAAGATCCATGTGGAGACAGAAGGAAAGGGCACATAAAACATAAGAAAAAAGTTAAGAGGGGAAGAGATTCAACCTATGAGAGCCAATATTGACTAATAGAAGTTCCAGAGGGGGAAGGTTAAAAAAAAAATGTTGGGGAAACATAATTAAATAAATAACTGAAGAAGAATTTTAATCAGAATCAAACTTAAAAGATACAGGATTTTGGCCCACCCTTTTGCAATTTCAGAACAATCGAGATTAGCAGAAAATCCTAAGAGTGAATACCCAGGAAAAATAAAATACAAAGCTTACCTACAAAGTAATGAATGTTAGACTTCTCCGGATCAACACCAGTGCTAAACAGCAATGGATGATGCATTCAAAGGACTGAGTGGACAGGCCATTTTCCTACAGGCCATGCCAGCTGGATTATCTATTAAGTGTGAGGATAGAACATTAATATGCTCGGGGATTCTTGGACTCCCAGGCACCCTTTCAGAAGTTATGACGATGATGGGACCTGTGCAGCTCAGCTGATTAAAAACCACAACCCTCAGTAAAAAGATATGAGCTGTCAAGGCACAAAAAGACACGGAGGAACCTTAAATGAGTTTTGCTGAGTGAAAGATGTCAATCTGAAAAGGCTCCGTGCTGTATAATTCCAGCTATGTGGCATTCTCGAACAGACAAAACTGTAGAGACAATAAAAAGATCAGTGGTTGGCAGGCATTCTGGGTGAGAAGAGAGAGATGAGTAGAGGAGCATAGGAATTTTCAGGCAATGAAACTGACCTGCATGATGCTGTAATGGTGTATAAATGACATTACACATTTGTCAAAATTCATAGAAGGCACACCGTATAAGAATAAACCTTGAATGTGAAGTGTGGATCTTAGTTATATATATATATATAATATCTCTCTATACACATATATATGTATAGATATAAAACTAAAAGAGAAACTGGGGGAAAGGTAGTACAGGGGAATGCTGTACTTTCTGCTCAGTTTTTCTATGAACCCAAAATTGCTCTAAAATATGATCTATTAAATTTTTTTAAATCCACAACTGTGCCCCCACCAGCCCTGGTAGTTTCAGTTGCTCCTATCTATATTGTTTTTTCCCTCTATAGCACTCATCACTATCTAACATGTCTATGTTTTTAATTTTTAAATTTTTTTCCTGACTACAGTGAGAGTTCCATAGAGATAAAGATTTTGTCTGTTTGAAGCATAAGTGCATCATAAGAATCTACAGCAGTGTCTGGTATCGAATAGGTGTCTACAAAATAATCATTGTGTAAATGTAAGAACAAAGCAAAAAAAAAAAAAAAAAAGGTTTGGAAAAAGATATGTGAAAAATTGCTCCCTAAAAGAAGGCTCCCACAGGCTTGGAGAGAATCATCCATGTTGGGGCAGGCTGTAGGAAGAATGGCTGGACAGAAAGTGAACTCAGGAAAACAGTCATGCTGGAGTTATTCTTAACCCTAGTAATACGACAAAGTATATTTTAAAAACATGCTCATGAATAACTCCAAAATAAACAATTTATTCACAGAAGTCATAAGAAGTGAAATAAAATATGGCAAGCTTTTGAACGTAAAAGTCAAATTGAGAGCACACTGGACTTTTAAGTGTGGGAAATAGTCTCTCTCAAGGAGAAGATGAGAAATATCAGCTTCCACATTTCTATAGGATCAAGCCCTTAATGAACTACATCTGCCCAATGATGAACTTACAGGCTAAGGACTTCTTAAATAATTATAAAACTTTCTTATGAACAAAATATCCATATTATGGTTTTGGAAGACAGTAACTTTATCTTGATAATATGAAAATAATGGTAAAGCCAATAAAATCTGTGAGTTAAAAGAAGAGATAGGGACAAGTCTAATGTGGTATTTCCTTCAGCTTTCATTGTGATGAGTCATAAAACATCACTTCAACTTGATGGAACAGAAATTGAGGTTCAAATAGATTATTAAATGGTAACCAATGGAATTAGTAAACCTAATAATAAAACTATTATCAGTTTGGAGATGCAGAGGGAAGACAAGAAAATCAATAATTTATCTCTTTTCATTTTTGAAAGGTCCAAAATAGCATCTAAATGTTCCAAATCAAGACAGAAATTATATCCCTATAATTTAGTATTATTCAGTTACCCACTAGCAGATCAAGACAGTAATTTAGTTGATGTTTAATGACTCACATAGGTGGGATATAACTCATTTGGCCTGATTATAGAGATTGTCCTTGTACCCCTTATGTCATATCATTTCCTAAGTGACAAAGAAACAAATGGTGCCTCACCAAATAAGTTTAAGCCACGCAAGGGCAGAACATTTTACTCATCTTTATATTCCCTGCATTGACCAGCTCATTACTGTCTTGATCTGCTAGTGGGTAACTGAATAATGCTAATTTATAGGGCTATAATTTCTGTCTTGTTGGAACCCAATAACTGTTCAAGGGTTGAAAGCAAAGCATCTATCCCTTTGATCCTCTGTCCCCCCAGTGGTAGGTTAGCCTCCATGAGAGTTCAGTTTAGATGAAGTCATTCAAAGTACAGAGACAAGACCTAGTCCCCCAAATGTCGGCCACACCATTTGGGGGAAGTGCACAGGTCACTGAGTGAAGCCGTAGTCCTCTAGGAGGCACTATAAAATACTGTACAAATCTACTACCAACAATTAGGAAAAGGTCAGAGTTAATGAGAACTGAGACCATCAACCATTAAGCAAGTGACTCGCACGAACTTAACCTTGTTTTAGACTGGGAGGTACTCCAGGCTTTTCTCTGCTGCCCGCAAGAACACATGTTCTGAAAGCCAGGGAGAATGAACTCCATTACCGTGTGCTAAGTAAATAGCTTTTAAACAAGTGCTTTGTCATTTTAGACAACTTACCAATAAAAATGGTAAAACAGAAAGCACATATTTGGATCATAAACTCTCTCTCTATTCTAAAGTCTTTTCAGCCCAAATATGAAAATAAATGTTTTCTAAAGGCTTGTACATCGAAAGTATAGGGATAGTGTTCCAGAACACAAAAATCTGTTCTTTATAGAAATAAGTGAAATGATTTTAGCATGAATGCTGCTTCATAAAACATGAGAACTATAAGATGACTTTGAATGAAGAATAGGCATTATAAAAGAGGTCTAATAAATAAGAAGTTCAAAAGTGCTTTTAGATAATTCCTTTTTACCAGGTAGCTGCTTTTAATAGGAATTATAAAGATAAATACTTAAAATTATTGGTGTTTTATTCTGGACCCTCTAATGTTTACAACTGACATATCTATTTTATTACTCATTTAAGATAAGTAACTACTTATCCCAAGCAAGCAATAAACAAGAAGGTTTGCAAAGTTTATTTTTTTCCATCTTAGAAGGGTGAAGAGAAGTGGCAGATCTGTACATGGGTGATATTTTAGTGATATTAGTGATATATGGCAGATTAAATAAATAATACCCATTTTATTATTATCATGCTCTAAGTAACTTAATTAACCAGTACTATTCCAACTATTTCCCATAAAAAAATGGAATAAGTATTAGTTTACAGGCATGCCCACTACCTCAGGTAAGCCAAATTTAATTAACATTTGACTGGTCTTAATCAGAGAGAAACTCAGAATGTTCTGGGTCTGACTGCTTTTTTTTTTTTTTTTAAGAGAGAGAGAGAGAGAATTTTTTATTTTTATTTTTTTAGTTTTTGGTGGACACAACATCTTTATTTTATTTTTATGTGATGCTGAGGATCGAACCCAGCGCCCCGTGCATGCCAGGCAAGTGTGCTACTGCTTGAGCCACATCCCCAGCCCCCTGACTGCTTTTATATTAATAAAATCTGTTTTATTTTAATAAAAAATTATTTAGGGGATGGTGTCTCCTCCAAGGAAAGGAAACATTTCAAGGAAACTCAAAATGATCAGAGAAAAGAGAAGCTTTATACCAGCTTCCTGGACTAGTAAAGTTACCTAAACTTCTATGTCAAGGGAAATTTAAAGGCTCCGATTGCTATTCCCTTCTCCTGCCCTCCAACCCAGATACAGACTGCCTCAGGAGGACTATATTTCTCTGCCCTTCTGTTGTCAGGATGGTCACATGATTTTTTTTTTTTTTTTGGCTAGTAGAATGCTAGTCCTGAGCAAGTCTTCTTGCCCTTCTGGAGGTTGCAACCACTGCCATAAAAAGAGCAGGTCCCAGGTATCCCACTGGACCTAGAAGAGTAATAAATTTGTGCAGCAGACCTGAATCTCACTATGGCTATTCCAGAAGACCAGGTGAGCCCAGACCTAATCCCTGAGCTCCAGACAACCCATAGGTCCATGTATGAGAAGCAATGCTTCTGGTAGCACATGCACTAGATGTGGTGATAGCTTGTTACACTGCATTGTTGTGGCAATAGCTGAGGCTAACATTTAATCATTTTAAAAACTACTTAGGTTTCCAACAATCCACCAAAACCAGAGTAAGAGGAATTCTTTCAAAAGTGTTCACTGAGGTTGTAATGCAGATAATGGCTCTGAAACAATAGGGTTCTTCTGCTACTGTACCTTTTGCATAGGTAACTGAAAATACAAATTAAAACTTTATTAAAAACAAATGCACATTTAAGAGCATTTAAATTTCAACAAAATGAGTCAGGGATGAAAAATGTTTTGCTATTTGTGACCACTCAATATGTAATCATTTAACAGATTATTATTGCATACCTATGAAGTGCTCAATACTGGGTGGGAAATAGAGATGAGAAGTATAGATGTAGTAAACAGAGCATTGTCAACCAAATAATAAGTGTTAGTGCTATTATTTTCCTCCTCATCATCATCATCTAGATAAATAATAGCATGCACTATAATATCCATGCAATACACCACCTGCTAAAATAGAACTCTGTATGGCATTGCAACAGCAGAATACAACACAAAGAACCCCTATCTGTCTCAGCAACTCTGACCAATGTCTTCAGGAGATAGCATTGGAGGAGAAAGGAGAAGGATGAGTAAGAGTTTGAAAATACAGGAGCAAAAAAAAAAAAAAAAAGACAATCTAGAAACATAAGGGCACAGAACATGAACACACTCAGCATGGGTAGGAAAAAACAAGGCAGAAGCAACTCTACAGAAAGGTGAACAAGGCTGTTCCTCAAGCCCATTGTTACCAAGGACCACGCTAACTCAGTGCCTCAGATTCTAACCCAATCCACATAACTCAGACTAAGAGAGCTCTCTTACTGGGCTCCATAGTGATCCACAAATCTCTCCCTTCAATTCTTACAAAGAAATCGCAAGAAATTCCATATATTTTAATTTCTATTAGAGCTGCATGTTAGCAGTTCACTCAAGTTGTCAAGTACTTGGTATTCATGAATGAAGGTTATATTATTCCTAAAGTTGGCAAGGACCCTGGTGAAAGAGTGTAGTGGGGGCACCAACTGCCAAGCTCCAACCTCCCAGGCAAAGGTGTGCATAAAGATAGATCGAATTCTTGCCAATTTCAGAAAAGAAACTGTTTTTAGTGCATAATCATTGTTGCCTTGAGGTAACTCTGACTTTCGATCGCTATTCTAGGTTTTATTATAAATTACTATTAGTTTGCCTTCGTCAGTATTAGTACTTTTCCCCTGAGCTGTTAGTAGGCAACATCACTTGCATGCCTAACAGAATTTCCAATTTAACTTGTCAAAAGTCAAACTCTTTGATTAATAGCTCCTCCTTGAAATAACTAAGTAAATAAATAATAGATGCCTTACTGGTGATTACTGTATCAGTCTGCTCAGGCTGCCATAACAAGTACTAGACTGGGTGGTTTAACCAATGGAAATGTATTTCTCTGGAGGCTGGAAATTCAAGGTCAAGGTGCCAGTGAGGTAGGTAGGTTTCATTCTGAGGGCTCCTCTCTTCTCTTGGCTTGTGGTTGCCATCCATCTCCCTGTGCTCACATGACCCCTATAATGTGCACATGCAGAAAGAAAGAGAGGAATCTTCCTCTTCCTTTTATCTACAATCCAATCAGAATTGGACCAATACCCATGACCTTATCTAAACTTAAATATTTCCTTAAGGCCCTATCTCAAAAACAGCTGCACAGAAGATTGGGTCATTAACACATGACTTGGAGAGGGGGACATAATTCAGAGCATAGCAGCTACCTTTAGTAAGTGGCATTACCATTCACCCAAAAATTCACACCAAGAAAAATCCCTGAAATTAGACTTCTTTCAAACCTTTAGATCTCAAGTCCTGCTGGCTCTAACTTCAATATAAAGTCCAAATCCAGTGAATTCCACTCTGTTCTGTTCCCACAGCTCAGGTTGGAATCAGATTATTACAATTACTTCCCAGTGGGCTCCCTGTCCCCATCCGCACCTGCCCTCTGGAGCTATTGTCTACACAGAAGTCAGAGGGACCCTCTGAATAATAACCATGTCGTACCTTTCCATCACTCAGAGCCCCATAGGCTTCCTCCCCACAGAGAAAAAAGTCCACAGCCGTACCATGTCCTATAGGTTCACAATCAGACCCTGACCACCCTTCTGACCACATCCCCCCCACTCTCCCCTCACTCACCTCTCCAAAACCACACTGTCCTTCCTACTCTTCTCTACACACTTCTGGAACATTCCTGCCTCAGAGACCCAGTACTTACTCTACCTCTTCTTGAAAACATTCCCTCCTAGAGTGACATATCTGTTTCTCATTCCACATTAGCAACACAGTCCTCCGAGATGTCCTCCTAGGAGAACCACTTTCTGGATCACCCTATTTAAAATATGTGTTCCCACAGTAGTCTTCATACCTTACATTATACACTTCATGTTTATTTGTTTATTATCTATCCACCCCCACTAGAATGACAGTTTAAAAGGAAAGTTCTCCTCATTCCTCCTCCTCTTCCTTCTTTCCTTCTTATTCTTTTCCTTTTCCTATCTTCTTCTCCTTCTCCTTCTTCCTCCTTCTTCTTTCCCCCTCTTTCTCCTCCTAACACAGTATATTCCCTCTGTTAAGACCAGTATCCATACCATACTATCTATTTAATTAATATCAGATAAATGCATGGATTTAGGTTGTTACCATCTATGAGCTAGTCTTACTACTTGTACTTACTACATCATCATGTTAAGCTATAATTTTCCCATAACTGGACTTGATGTATCTATGGGTATGTTTCAATTGTAAACCACCCAATTCCTTAGTCCAAAATGGTGTTGATCAGTTTCCAATTACTGAAAAATCCTTATAAGATAATCAACTTATAAAGAGAAAAGGTTTACTCTGGCTCACAGTTTTGGAGGTCCTAGCCCATAATTGGTTGGCCCTATTGCTTTGGGCATTTGTTGAGGCAGCACATCATGGTAGGAGTGCCTGGTAGAACACAACCACCTACCTCATTGCCCAGAAGAAAAACAGAGGAAGGTGCCAGGGTTCCACAGCCTCTTTTGAGGGCATACCCCGTGACCTAAGGAACTCCCACTAAGCCCCTCCTCCCAATTGCACCATCCTGGGGACCAGGCTTTTAACATGTGAACTTTTGTGGGATATTTAAGATCCAGATTATAGCCTAAGTATACATGCAAATAGAAACATCCAATCTCCTCATCCCTAAACTGAAAATATAAATCTTACACTCCAATTTGCTCATACGTTACTACTGTATTGTTGTAGTGATTTTTCCATTAGAAAGTAGAACATACGAATATGGACTTCAGATAAAATGTGTAAGAACCACTGTGTTAAGCTGTGATAGAAAAACTCAGAAAAAAATGCTGGTGAATAATTCTTGGTAGTTTCATATAAATGTGCTCTTTTTTACACAAGTGTGGTTTGTGGAAAACAGGTCACATACTTTATAAATACATCTGCTATATAACACAAAACCCAGACTAAGATGAGGGGTGCAGAGCTCCTGAGACCACACACAGAACACCTGTGCTCACCAAGCTGCCTGCCCAGCCTGGAAGGAAGGAGCAGGGATCGTTGGCCTTGAGAATGACATCTAGGGTGGAGCCGCACAGGGGAGGTGGGTGAAGATTCCGGAAGTCACAAGGACAGAACACAGTCAGGGAAAGCCTGCTAGAGGAGAAACCATACCACATATCTGTTCCTACTGTACATCCCCAGCTTTCCCTCGGGGAGACTGTGACATAGACCGTAAAGGGAATGACAGAGACAGACATGCAGGAGCCACAGGACTGTAACAAGTTGTCATGACCTAAAGAGTCGCTCAGAGCCATCGAAACCCCTTCACTTCCTGGTCTGAAAGGATGATCCCAAATGAGATTGAGTGAGAAGACGTGTCAGACTGTTCCAGCACTGCGTCACCCTGCTGCTTCACCAAAGGTTCTCCTTCAGCAAATAGCTGACCCCTCACCACATGAGTCATCCTCTAAAAGGATCCAGGAGCGCAATTATGCATCAAATCTTGAAGAAGCAATAAGCAAAGGCCGCTGGGACATACATTACAAGGCAATGTCTAAGGAACAGAAGCAGAGCACAGATAGTTCTCTTTTGCCTCAGAGAAATTATAAACAGAATGATGGCTCTGAAGAAAAGAGCCCAGAAAGAAGACAAGAGTTCAAAGAATACGTAAGACAACACAAGGCAGTGAAAAGTAAGCTGGCAGAGCTCAGACAGGAAATAGAAGGTAAAGGCACATACAAAGTTACAAAAATGAGAAAGGATACATTCTAATATACAAAAATATCACAATCGTGGTGAAATTACATGGAGTAAAATGGAAATTGGCAAAGATTGTTAAGTGATTAGGGTAATGAGCACAGACATGAAAAAAGAGAGAAATCCCTAAATGTGTATTATTGGTATTCAGGAAGAAGAGAATAGGGGGAAAATAAAAGTTCAAAGATATGAAGGGAAAAAAACTTCCCTGAAATAAAGATTTGAATCCTTAGATCTTGCTCCAGAAAAAAAAAATGCACAGAAAGATCAAGGCCAAAGTACATTGTGGAAAGTCACTGAACTTCAAGGGTAAGGAGAGGTACAATAGATATCTAATAAAGGAGGGTGAAGAAAGGCATTTAAAAGGAGAATCAAAGAGTTTGATCTCAGACTTATCCAAAGCAATACACCCAGCTCTGCATTAGTGTAACAGTCCACAGGATTTCCAGGGAAAGGAAAGGTTTCCTACAATAATTTTAGAATTATGTAATTAAGAGTATCAGAAAGATATTCTCGAGTTTATAAGAACTATGGGAAGATAACTTCCAATTAAGTTACCTTAAAATCTCTGAACAGCACTGTAGCTGTTTCTGTACTGGAAAACCTGCCCATAATGTAAGAAACCACAACATCAACAAAATAACGAGAAGTTAAAGATCAGAAAAAACAGAGCAAACAACCTGTATTATTTATAGATGATATAATTGTCCACACAGAAAAACCAATAGACTCAGCAGACAAACCACTGGAATTAATAAGAGGGTTCTGTGAGGTTGGCAGATACAGGATCAACTCATAACAACAGTAGCATTTTTCTACAACCATGAACTAGAAGATACAAATTCAAATTAAGAAATCATTCCCAACAACAATAAGTTTATAAAGCTTATAGAAATTTTAAAATGATTCATAATTCCCTTATGTGAAAAAATTTTATCCCTACTGAAGGACCTCAAAGATATAATAGATGGTCTTCAGGTGGTAATATTTGATATGTAACAAGAAGTAATCAATCATTCCCTGACCAATTTAAAATGCAATACAATCACAATTCACAACACCAGCTAGATGTTTGGATTTTGATAAACTCATCTTAGAACTTATTTTATAATTTTGATAAAAATTCCCCAAACAGCCAGTTCCACATTGCAAAAGAAAAGCAAAGACAGAGTACTCACACTAAGAGATACTTTTAAAACGCTGAAGTCAATGTATTAAATACAATATGGCACTAGAGCAAGACAAACTTTATATGATAAAGTTGGTGCCTTAAGTCAATTGAGAAATATTAACTTATCTAGCAAGTATCATTGGTAAAATCAGTTCACTATATGGATAAAAATAAAACTATATTCCTATCTAAGACTGCATACAGTGTGGACTTCAAACCAAAATGTGTGCTTTAGCAATAAATTAAATATCAAAATGGGGGAGCAGCACATTATAATAACCTCAGAACGCAGAAGGACTTCTCCCACCTGGGCCTCCTGGCACTGACTGGAAGCAGCTTTGATGGACTTGATTAAACAAAATAAAGTAAGAATTTCTGTTCAACTGCAGAGTTGAAAAAAACAAACAAACAAAAAAGATAAATTGAGAGTTGTTTGTGGTCTATACCAACAAGAGAGTCATATCTAGAAAGCCCATGAATCAAAATCAAACAAAAATAAGAAAGCCCAAATGTATTGGTAGTTAGAAAAATTCAAATTAAAATAACATGGAGCCATTATATTAACGTCAGCAGATGGGTAAAGTGGGAAGGGGTCTGATGTGGCTACTAGAGTGGAGGGCTGTGGAAACCCTGTGTGCTCATGATGGTGCTCATTCAGCTGCAGACACTCTGGAGCACAGACAGGGATTCATAAGGCTCTTTTTAGCCTTGAAAGTGTCCCATTTTATACAATAAATTACACTGAATACTGTGCACTGGTGAAAGCATCAAACTAGATTATGTACACAGAAACAAGGATAAAACCTAAAAATATCCCATAGAGTAAAAAGCAAGAAATTCAATGAGGTCCCTAGCACATGTCACATAAGGTAAAATGATACTTCATGCTTTACAAGAAAGCCAAGAGATAGCTCCAAACACACCAGAATGATCACCCTTGGATCAGGTTAAGATGAATGACACTGGAGAATAAGAGAGAATTAACAACAACCACAATAATAAAAGAACGATGCTAGTAATTTTTAGAAAGGGATTACGTCACATGCACTAAGGAGCAGGAACAATGTATTTTTCTAGAAATGAGATACAAACTGATATAGGGGCTACAGCTTAACAGATCCAGTCGATCTTGGAATAAATCAAAGCAAAAATGAAAATTGGAAACCCCGAAATAGAAAGACTTGGGCACTTTATTAATTTAAATAACCAATAACAATATTGAAATCATGGGTATGAATATTACCCAGAAAAGGGTAAATGTTATAAGCCTTGATCATGTAAAACATAATCATGGAACTAACAGAAATAGCAGGTGGAGACTATCAAGGGGTAAAATTATTCTGACCTCCTCATCTTTCAGAGCAGAAAGTCAATAGATAAGTTTAAATTTCAAAAGTGATGGCATAGAAAGCACTGAGATTTCAACCTTTAAATTTCTTCATTAACTTTATTCTTAACTTCGGACACTTGCTCATCCCAACATTTCTTGAGAAAGACTTAGCTGAATTTCAATCCTTTTAGGTTCAGTAAGTCTCTTGTTAACTTCAAGCAAAATTCAAGTAGTTATTCTTAAAATCACATATATGGTGCCATAAATTTTAAAGTTATTTCAGTGTTATTTTCATTACTCTGTCTGCTTAAAGCAACACATAGGATGACATTTGCCAAACGTTAATGACCACCATATCCAAAAGTGAATGTTCCCTTGCCTCATCTTTTTTTTAATAATTTTTATTAATATATGACAGCAGAATGCATTACAATTCTTATTACACATATAGAGCAAAATTTTTCATATCTCTGGTTGAATACAAAGAATATTCACACCAATGTACTTTGGATAATAATGTCCATCCCTTGCCTCATCTTTTATAAATGATTAGTTTTAAGATGCTGGTTATCTTCATACAAAAACAATGAAGTCATTATTACTAATAAAATGAGAGAAAAATATCCAGGACATGGTGACAGTGACTGAGACCATTCTTATCAGCTATTAGGCCATAAAAGGGAGCAGGGTCCGGTGGAAGGAGAGCCACACCATCTATGCCAAGATCCCCAGGGGTCTTACATTATTTGCAGAAAATTGAAACCAAAATATTATTCTGCTTGAGACACTAGTTGTAAAACCCTACATCCCCTTCCAGGGCTCAGAGCTATCTGCTTGGGACCTCAGGAAGTGGGAGCCCACCCTGAGTCTGACCTTACTCCAAGGTTCATTACTGGGAAGGCAAAGCCACCATGGAGAGTGAACAAGAAGGATGTCATATTCGTCATTAACCACCAGCCTGTCCTCTTTCTACTCAGGACACACAGCATTACATTTTACATTAAAAGGTGAGGCTCACCAAAACAGTGCCCACCACGCAACAAACCGCCGTGCAGAATTCTCAAACAGACTGCAGCAGAGCAGGCCTTGATATCTGTCGTTATTTGAGTTAAATGAAGTCTGACATATTCCCACATGGAAATAGTGAGGAGAAACCTATTTTTTTTTCAGTCTATTAAATTTAATTCATTGTGTATGTTTTCCTTCCTTATCAGCAGTTCCAATTAATTTTTCTCATTGTCAACAGACTGACAGACTCACAAATCTTTAAATCCAAGCACACAATATCTGCGAGGACTATCCATACCCACGGGTGTGGAAAACAACGTGTTCGTTCCATTAGGTCTTAGCAGGGCTCTAACAATTACACAAAATAATTTATCCCTGGACGATCAGGTACAGCTGTAGCTAACTCCTCCTGTCAATTTCCATTTCAGCGGTAGAAACTGTGATGTTCTCCAGAGAGGAGTGATTGGGTTTCAGTTACACACTGCTACAGGTGGAAGTCACCTGAAAGCCAGGAAGCGAGGACAGGGATCACCTGTGAGGCAGTGTGATGCTATCTGTACACACCTTACAAATGTGTACCCACTACAAGGACCATGGAATCAATTTCACAGGGAGCAGAAATAACATGGCTCTCTCCATTCAGTGACAGCACTGAGCACTGAATAACAACCACCATCTAAGTGGAAGGGCAGCATTCTTTTGCAGAAGGACTGCAGAAGACGGTCCCTTATCCTGTTTAGAGATGAACATACAGCAGACACAGCCTTGCGGGGTTGGGGACTCAAGGAAAAAAAAAGTTTCCTCCCTCATAAACAGCATGTGGTGAAGACAATTTTGCCATTTTAAAACCAGGAGTTCCCTGTTTCAGAAATACTGATTTTGAAAATTAGTACTCATTCCAACATTCCTCTGCTTCAATTATTTTTTAATCTACAAAATGAGAAAGCTGGTATTTCTTATTCTTACCTCTTAAGTGTATTTTGAGGACAAATGAAGAAAGAATAATGTAAAAGTGGCTAGAGCTTTTGGAAGAAAACTTCTCTGTTAATCCAAGCTGTTACTATTATTATCACTGCCAACTATACAGTGGTTTCAAATCCTAAATCTAAAAGCTTTTTGAGACATCTATTATTCAAATCTTATGATTAAAAAATCTCTGCATTATTTAGCTCCTTATTAGAGGTGGGTAAACTGAGACCTAAGAAGAATAAAACACTTGCTCAAGGTCACACAATGGCAGAGGAGGTAAAGAAACAGAAATATTGATTTGGTGTGCAACATCTCAGACACACGGGCAAAGTGAAATTCAGAACCATTAATATCAGAGAGAGCCTGAACCAGCAGCTTTTACATTTTAAAAAAAATCCAATTAAAAGCAGCAATACAGTCAAAGTCTTAAAGAAAAGCCCTTTGCAGTGAGTGTATGCATAAAAGCAGTTTTCTACCATTTCCTTAGTCATATTTCTTGATGTGACACAGATTTTTTTTATTGAGAATAAACTAGAGATGTATATCTTTTCTCTGTGTGCTTATGAAAGAACTTTTCAAATAGCCACAAAAATTCCTCCATTAAATACCTAGAGGTCTAGCCCCGTGGAGTTGTCTTGATTCGCAGTGCAATTTTAGAGTAAATGAAGGCAAGTAAATACATCTTCCTGCAAGTGTTTTTCCCTTGATTTATTTAAATCCAAGTGTTTTTTGAGCACTGTGCATGTGTCAGTATTTCTCTAGGTGACAGAAAGAGTGTAGGGAGACGTGACTCCAGAAGACATGCTTGTGCTGGACATACATCTGGCATATACCTGGTCACACTGGCTCCATCCCATGGAACATTCCATCACAGATTGAGACTTCTTCCCAACGCAGAGTAACCCTGGAAGGGTTCCTCCCAGAGTGTAGGGAACAGCCCTGGGAAGGCGTGTCCCTCTGCTGACCCACTTGCTGTTCTCATTAGTGCTTTTGAGTTTTAGTGGAAGCCTGCCTGTTCATATTTTCTTGGATGTTTTTGATGGATTTAAACTGCAGCCTGCCAATCTTTAGGGAATTCTCCCATGTGATTACATGGAATGTAAAGCAGCAATTACAAAGGAATAAATTTGTTCCACATTAAAGATATTTTCAGCTGCTTTGGGAGATCATTTTGAAAATTTTGGAAATGTTTCCATCTTCCTGAAAAAGCCCTTATTTACACCCTCAAAGGGAGGGTTTCGCCAGAAATCAGCACTTGCATGTGAAATACAGAACTCTGGGTCAGAGTTTTCTCATGGGGGTAATATTTCCCCAAAGTGGCAGGCTGAGAAGCCAGACTTTTCATCATTTATTACTTTTAAATTCTAACCTTACATTTAGCAGTTTCATCTTGAAACTCTGGAATCATTAATAAGAATCATACAACAGAGCTTTTTACATTGCACATACATATTTTCTATTTTGCCTCCCTATTGCTGACTTTTGTGGGGTTTTTAAATTTTTTATTAATAGTTGTTCAAAACATTACAAAGCTCTTGACATCATATTTCATACATTTGATTCAAGCAGATTATGAATTCCCATTTTTACCCCATATACAGATTGCAGAATCACATCGGTTACACATCTACTGTTTTACATATTACCATACTAGTGTCTGTTGTGTTCTGCTGCCTTTCCTAGCCTCTACTATCCCCCCTCCCCTCCCTTCCCCTCCCATCTTCTCTCTCTACCCCATCTACTATAATTCATTTCTCCCCCTTGTTTTTCCCCTTTCCCCTCATTTCCTCTTATATGTAATTTTGTATAACAATGAGGGTCTCCTTCCATTTCCATGCAATTTCCCTTCTCTCTCCCTTTCCCTCCCACCTCTTGTCCTTGTTTAATGTTAATCTTTTTCTCATGCTCTTCCTCCCTGCTCTGTTCTTAGTTGTTCTCCTTATATCAAAGAAGACATTTGGCATTTGTTTTTTTAGGGATTGGCTAGCTTCACTTAGCATAATCTGCTCTAATGCCATCCATTTCCCTGCAAATTCCATGATTTTCTCATTTTTTAGTGCAGAGTAATACTTTATTGTGTATAAATGCCACATTTTTTTATCCATTCATCTATTGAAGGACATCTAGGTTGGTTCCACAGTCTTGCTATTGTGAATTGTGCTGCTATGAACATTGATGTGGCAGTATCCCTGTAGTATGCTCTTTTTAGGTCTTTAGGGAATAGACCAAGAAGGGGAATAGCTGGGTCAAATGGTGGTTCCATTCCCAGCTTTCCCAGGAGTCTCCATACTGCTTTCCAAATTGGCCACACCAATTTGCAGTCCCACCAGCAATGTACAAGTGTACCCTTTTCCCCACATCCTCGCCAGCACTTGTTGTTGTTTGACTTCATAATGGCTGCCAATCTTACTGGAGTGAGATGGTATCTTAGGGTGGTTTTGATTTGCATTTCTCTGACTGCTAGAGGTGGTGAGCATTTTTTCATGTACTTGTTGATTGATTGTATGTCTTCCTCTGAGAAGTGTCTGTTCAGGTCCTTGGCCCATTTGTTGATTGGGTCATTTGTTTTCTTATTGTTTAATTTTTTGAGTTCTTTGTATACTCTGAATATTAGGGCTCTATCTGAAGTGTGAGGAGTAAAAATCTGTTCCCAGGATGTAGGCTCCCTATTTACCTCTCTTATGGTTTCTCTTGTTGAGAAAAAACTTTTTAGTTTGAGTAAGTCCCATTTGTTTATTCTTGTTATTAACTCTTGTGCTATGGGTGTCCTATTAAGGAATTTGGAGCATGACCCCACAATATGTAGATCAAAGCCAACTTTTTCTTCTATCAAACGCAGAGTCTCTGATTTTATATCAAGCTCTTTGATCCATTTTGAGTTAACTTTTGTGCATGGCGAGAGAAAGGGATTCAGTTTCATTTTGTTGCATATGGATTTCCAGTTTTCCCAGTACCATTTGTTGAAGATGCTATCCTTCCTCCATTGCATGCTTTTAGCACCTTTATCAAATATAAGAAAGTTGTAATTTTGTGGATTGGTCTCTGTGTCCTCTATTCTGTACCATTGGTCCACCCGCCTGTTTTGGTACCAGTACCATGCTGTTTTTGTTACTATTGCTCTGTAGTATAGTTTGAAGTCTGGTATCGCTATACCGCCTGATTCACCTTTCCTGCTTAGAATTGTTTTTGCTATTCTGGGTCTTTTATTTTTCCATATGAATTTCATGATTGCTTTCTCTATTTCTACAAGAAATGCCATTGGGATTTTGCAGTTCCTTCGACGGAGAACTTATATTGCTGACTGTTGTTTCTCTCTGTCAGTGATTGCTTTTCCTGTCTACACCCTGAGACTCACTGAACCCCACTGGGCAACACTCATGGCTAATCCCTGTTTGGAATTCACTTTAAATATCTGCAGTCTCCAGGACTTCCCATTGTACACAAGCTACCACAGCCACTGGCCTCCAGGGAAGCCACACAGCACAGTAGTAGTTGTGAATGTGAGGGCTGCAGTGTTTGGAGTCAGGCTTCCTGGGTTCAATAGCTTCTCTGTCCCTTCTCAGCTATGTGACTCCCTGGGCAAGCTGCCTAACTCTGCCACTAGTCCATCTTCTGGTGAGCAAGAATAATAGTAGCAACTATTTTGTAAGTGTTGTGGGCTGAATGTTTGTGCACCCACAAAATTCATTTGTTGAAACTAATCCTCAATGGGATGATATTTGAAGATGGGGCCATTGGGAAGTAATTAGGACATGAGGGTGCAGTGTGCTTGGTGACCTCATAAGAAGAGACAGAAGAGAGCTTTCTCTCTCCCTCTCCCTCCCCCCTCCCCCGCTCTCTCTTCCTTGCCATGTGAGGAAATAAGAAGAAGGCCGCCATCTGAAAACAGGAGAAGGACCCTGACCTTACTCCTGATCTGCCTGCACCTTGATCTTGACTTCCCAGCCTCTGAAACTGGGAGAGACAAACGCTTTTCTTAAGCCTCCCAGACCATGGTGTGCTATTACAGCAGCCCAAATAGACTAAGAAAGGTAGTCTGGAGAAGAATTAAATGGGTGCATAGATTTCAACGATTTAGCACATGACATAGCACATAAGAAGTGCTTAAGGAAAAGAAAAATGTGAGCTTTCAATGAGCTAATAAAATATTAATCCAAATACCCTCCATTTCACTCACTTTTCCCCCCTTGATCTTTTGGAACTCCCCTCCCCATTCCCCTATGATAGCCCTCTACCCCAGCAGGCTGGAAAACCCTCTCATGTTCCTCCTGTATAAATCCTACCCTTGCTGTGAGGCCCCCTCCTCTCAGAGCCGCCCTGGGAGTGAGGCAGGTCACGGTGCTCTTCCCCACACCTTGGGTCCTTTACCCCCTCACATCCTTTCACTGATGATTAAATACTCCATGTTCTGTTCTTCGTCTTGTGGTCATTCACACCATCTTTGCAGCTAAACACCAGCACAGACACTGCCCTGACCTGGCCTTCTGCAGCAGCCACTGACCAATAGATAGTTTCAATAGGTGTCGGTCAACTCCTTTGCCAACATCGGAGGGAGATTTTAACAGAAAGAAAAAGGAGCTTTCCAAATGTCCTTTTTCTTTTTATGTCACCCAGTGTACGCATTTAGAAAACAATCTATAATGCAGGAGGCATTCCAACCTTCACGATGCCACACCCACCCTCTCCAAATACACAAAGACAGCTCACTGAAAGAACACGCAGAATAGAGGGCAGTTTTATGAGCAGCATACCTGGTGGAGATGATGCCTGTGACTCAGCGAAGTCATGCTCCCGTGGCCATCAGCTGACCCAATCAGGAATTCATGCTCAAGGGATGGTGGCTCACTCCAGTCTGACCCCTCGGTGAAGGAGACTGCAATCTGTACCTCAGTCAACAACAGAAGCTCTGCTAATTTATATCGTGAATGTCAGAAATGGTGAGATCTGTGGTTCCTCCATCTGCACCAAGGATGTTAGAATGCGTTCTCATCGGTGTTGGAGATACATGGTTGGCTGAACTATATTTTAGAGAGTCAGGTTACATTCCCTTCCCAGAGAGAACAAGGTTTAAGGATTGCACCGGGGACCACGCCTATCCCTGCAGGAGGAGGGGTGGTGCCTGTTCATGTTCTTGACATGAGCACCAGAAGGCTGCAGTTGTCAGGGCCATCATAGAAACTTCAATGAATCCTCACTTTGGAACGTCCTATATATCCCTCCAGTGAATCTTTCTCACAAGGTCATGATTGAAGTACCTAAAAAAATGGAAGCTGGAGCTCCATCAGGCTGCATGGCCAATTGTGCATCCTGGCTTGCTAATAAACAGGTTCTTTAAATAGCAATAGTAAAATGTGAGAATGTGTCAGGAGAGGATCAGTACTTTGAACCACTTCTCTCTCCCTGCCAGAATGTCTGATCTATTCCCATTTAGAGTGCCCGATACTGCCAAACAAAAGAAAAGAATGCGAAAGAGACTTGCGCACACACGCACAAGGTAGGATCTGAAGGCATTTGACTGACCAGAGAGCGGGAGGAATCAAATCGGTCAATCAACTCATATTTACCAAGTGCCTGCTAGGTGCCCAGAATCATGAAACTACAAGATATCAGAAATTGACATTTCAGGTATCACCTAAAATAAATCTATCCAGTCAGGAACAGGAAGCCAACTGAATACTGCCATCTATACAGTGCGGTTACAGCACCTGAGAGCTACTAGAACATTGTTATTTGTTATCCCTTCTTTTTTTATAGGGGAAAAGTTAGATCTGTCATACAGGGCCTTAATTAAGAGTCATGCTTTATAGTCCATATTTGATTATAGAACTAAAAATAAAATTGTACAATAAAAAGGAAAACTATAAAAAGTAACATGAATTGAGATTCATTTTTCTTAAAATCTTGCTCTGTCCACCATTATAATTGTACGCTAAATAACAAAAGTCTTATGGTAAGTGTATGTCAAAGGTCAGGCCCACTAGTTGCCTCAATCAACAAACTCAATTGGACTTATCTAATGATTTATAGAACTTTTGATTCCCACATTCATCAGGATTTCTTAGCATCAAAAATGTAATAGGTAAATTAGGGAAGTGATCACTGGTATGTAACATGGTCTTGTTTTGGAAACAGTCAACGTGCAAGGCAGATGAAAAGGATCCAGTCTCTGGCAGAACTTAATTCAAATGTTGTTTCACGAGCACTTGGTAAGGGATGCCTCTGCTCTAAATGCTTTGTCCGGTATTAACCCTCTTAACCATCCTATGAGGGAAGCCTTGCTCAAAGAGAAGGACACAGAGCACAGCCCCATTACATAACATGCCCAAGGCAGCAACTGGTAAGGGGCAGGAACCGGACTTTGAACCTAGGGGGATTGGCTCCAGAATCCATTCTCTGAAACACAGCATCCACTCAGAGGATATATTGAAGGTTAATGTGAAAATGTATATACAATGGGAGGTACTCACTACATTTCACTCCATTTCCCTGCTTTAGAAACCAATTTTATGTACTATGGGTGCTAAAAGAATAGATACCCTTCTGTTAAGCAAACAGACCATTAGGTTCCAAACAGCAGCATAGGCACAATTTACTAATGATCTCATCAGCCAAAGGCATCAGCAATTTGACAGATGTGAGCTGTGATTCATCCTCGTTCTGTCCCCTGTCTTTTTCTCTCTTCCTCTCCCCACCACAAGGCATTTTATGGTCCGAAGATGTATGGACTGTATTTCTCTTTATTACTATCCCTCTCCTCTCATAATCTCTTCATTCCTTCCATCCAAACTTTCACTCTACCAAAAGAGAGAGAAAAATTGCCAAGATGCATCCTAAGTTGAAATGCATTAGTGCATTACACTAACTAATGTGGATGTCTACAACTGGTAAAATTCTTTAAATAACATGGCCACAAATGTGCTCTTAACAAGCCAACTACAATTATGTTTTACAGTTCTTATATTAGCGGACAGTTATATTTTAATAGATTTCATGTTGATCCAGTACAGTATTGTTACATTTATGAATTGAGACTCTCTCTATAAAGTTTATGCCACAGGGTAGTAATCAATCAAATATGGGTCTTTTCACATCATTCCCAGGATGGCAGGTTGATGGTTGAAGTGCTGGAAGGGCACTTTTCTGAATAGAAAAAGAAGACTGTCACAGGGTGTCCATGGCTCAGTTGTGTCCCAGGACTTCTGATTGTCAAAAAAGTTTATCTAGAAGTTACCATCCTCTCTCATCTAAATTACTATAGTAATAGCCAACTAACTGGTCCCTGTCCTTCCACCTTTGACCTCCTTCAGTCTGGTCTCAACATGACAGACAGCATGTGGTCATTCTGCACACAGGTATGCCCAAGAAAATGAAAAACATACTTTGATACAAAATTTGCTGTGATAGATTTTGGTCATTGTGACCAAAATACCCAACAAGAACAACCTCGAACAGGAAAAGATTATTTTAGCTCACAGTTTCAGAGGTTTGGTCCATGCTGGGCTGACACCATTGCTCTGGACCCAAGGGGAGACAAAACACTATGGCAGAGGGGTGTGGTGGAGGGGCACTGCTCACCTCATGGTGGTCAGGAAGAAGAGAATGAGCGTGTGGGGAGAAGCGGGGCAGAGGCTGCAGGAAAGATAAGAAGATGCCCTTCCAGGGCCTTCTCCAAGGAACCACATCCCCCAGCCATGCCCCACGTGTCTACAGTCGCCACCCAGCTGGTCCACTTCCACTAGGATGGAATGACCGGGGTGCAGCTCTCATGATCCAGTCACTTCACCTCTGCACATCCACAATCTCTGCATTGACACAGGAGCTGTGGGGGCTTCTACCATCCACACCACAGCACCTAACAGACAGCCTTCAACTCACCGTGGTTCAACGAAGGCTTTGTCAACTTCATGATGGTGGAAAGCTATACATCTTCAAGGGAATCTTCATTTAGATTTTGAACTTTAACCTTTCCCCAGGCTATTGATAAGCACTATGAAACTCACAGTGCTGGGCAGCAGCCATGAACCTCAGCTCCAGCCAGCCACTATCCCCAGGGAAACAAGTGACACTCTACAGTGCGCTCTGCTGCTAGAAAAAGATGCTTCCTAGGTTAAGTATAGTCAATGCATTTTCCACTTAAGTATTTTCACCTTGTAAGAGGTTTCAGGACATAACTACATTGTAAGTCAAGGAGCACCTGCACGTGAACCTACACAGTAGCATTGTTCAAGGTATCCAAGAGGCACAAACAATTTGTATGTCTATCAGCTGGTGATCAGGTAATCAAACTGTGCTATATCTGTACAATGTAAATTTACCTGGCAACATCGATGTTCATAGCAGCACAATTCACAATAGCTAGACTGTGGAACCAACCCCAATGCCCCTCAATAGATGAATGGATAAAAAAAAATGTGGCATTTATACACAATGGAGTACTACGCAGCACTAAGAAATGACAAAATCATGGAATTTGCAGGGAAATGGATGGCATTAGAGCAGATTATGCTAAGTGAAGCTAGCCAATCCCTAAAAAACAAATTCCAAATGTCTTCTTTGATATAATGAGAGCAACTAAGAACAGAGCAGGGAGGAAGAGCAGGAGGAAAAGATTAACATTAAACAGAGTCATGAAGTGGGAGGGAAAGGGAAAGAAAAGGGAAATTGCATGGAAATGGAAGGAGACCCTCATTGTTATACAAAATTACATATAAGAGGTTGTGAGGGGAATGGGAAAAAAATAAGGAGAGAAATGAATTACAGTAGATGGGGTAGAGAAAGAAGATGGGAGGGGGGGATAGTAGAGGATAGGAAAGGTAGCAGAATACAACAGTTACTATTATGGTATTATGTAAAAATGTGGATGTGTAACCAATGTGATTCTGCAATCTTTGTAATGTTTTGAATAACCAATAAATAAAAAAAATAAAAAATAAATAAAAAATAAAAATAAAAAATAAATAAATTTACCTGGCAATAAAAAAGAATGAAGTGCTGATACATGCTAACACATGGATGAACCTTGAGAACATCATCCTTTGTGGGTGAAAGAGGCCACCCACAAAGAAACACACATTGCACAATTCCATTTACACGGAATGTCTACAATAGGCAAGTCCATGGAGACAGATCAGTGTTTGGCATGCACAGAGGGAAAGGGAATGCAGGCTGTTGACAGGCCCAGGGTTGCGGTCGGGGCTGATGAAAATGTTCTGAAATTAGACAGTGATGTTCACAACTGGAATATACTAAAAACCACTGAGTAGGAGCTTTTAAAGCATGGATTTTATGGTATATGAATCGTATCTGAATAAAGCTGTAATTTAAAAACAAAAAACAAAGAATGAAGGCCTGCCCTTCCACTCTCGGACCTCATCTCCTACTGCTCTCTGCTTTGCTCCTTCAATGCCAGCCACCTTGGGCTCTACCCTCCTTGGGCAGGTCGGGTTTTACAAGGGCTACTCATGCTGCCCAGCAGATGATCCTCCCAGAAGCTGCAGGTCTGCATCCCCCTCTTCCATCTTTGCTCAAATGGTATCTTCCCAGAGAAGCCTTATCCCGAGTGCCCCACTTAAAGCCCAGCTTCCTAACTCTACTTTAATTTTCTCCACTGCCCTCATTGCTTTAATTACTAAATTATTTACTTGCCTCAGATGTTTATTATCTTGTCTCTCTCCATGGGAATAAAAGCCCCTAATGAGGTAAGGATTTGTAGATCTTTGCTCATGTCTGTATCCCATGGCCCAAAACAGTGCCTGATCCATGCCACATGCTTATAGCAACTGGAGAAATAAGTGAAGAGTCCTTAAGTTTAATTCTCTCTCTCACAAGTGTCCACACTCCTGAATGATAGAAAATTTCTAAGAATCCAAAAGACAAGAAATCTGACTGAACGCATGCTGTTACACTTGGTCACTGAATCTTTTCTGGGAGCCACTCAATATTCCCAACCTCAAAGGTGTATGATAAAAAGGAGATTTCATTCAGCTCAAACCAAATAAACCAAATAAAATCTGGGGACAGCAGCTAAACAAGCAGCCCATAATCACTGCTCTTATGAAATTCACATTTCAAAGGGAGAGTGACATTACAGAGGGTGACTTGAGGTTGCTGCTGGAAGAAATGACAAAGAGACAAATCTGTCTAGATGTTCAGGAAAGAAATTTAACAACAAAATCATAAACAAGAAAATACCCATGGTGAGAAATGCTATGCAGAGGATCAAAATCAGATGATGTCATAAGGGCCAAGTGGCGACATCAATTGGTACATAAGGAAGGCTTCTACAAAGAAGGGTATGGACCAGGATTTTAAAAGACAAGGAATCAAAAGAGACCCTGTGGTCAGACAGTGTGATCTAGATACCTTCTGAAGGTCAGGAGGGCATAACCTTAAGCCATCAAGAGAAGTAACATACAACAGGGCTGGACAGGTGTACACGGGACAGATTTTAGCCGGCCCTGAAGCCTCATTGAAAATCCTATAACATCAATCCAAGGGCAATGGGAAACCCTTGCAGAGGCAGAAGAGGACACATCCAGTGTTCTGTGTAAATGACCACTTGGAGCACTTGACAATGAATGAATGGGAGGGTCTATAAGTACAAGCTGGGGGAGTAGCTAGAAGGTTGCTGGAATTGTCTACTCAACACCAAGAGGTTGTGTGGACGTTGGTAGGTTAGAGCAATGGAGCATAAAAGTGGATCCCTGTGACATACATGTGGGAAATACTGTAACAATAATGGACTGATTAGATGAGGGTAAGGGGGTGATCTTTAAAAGGTAATAATTATGCAATAATCGAGAACACCTCACTGTTGGCATCCCACATTTTTCAGGGATGGTCACTACCTATGGGATTAACCCTCTCAGATCATAATGTAGAACTTGTTAAGGCCACAGGAAATATTAGCAATCCTGTGTCCACCTGGCTAAGAGGTCTGAAATTAACCTATGGCTGACCTCAGGCACATGTATACCTACCAATGACTCCCTTCTGTGCTCTGCTTTTCTTCCATGATTCATTCTATATTTTCCCAGTGGACCAGAGACCTACCCTTGGTATCCTAACTCTTGCTAGTTCTACCAATGACCATCGCTTGCTGTCTTGTCCCATCAAGAATGGGCCAAGTTCACATATTACTCTGAGTCTCTTAAATACCATCCTTGGGCAGCCGGTGACTCCCTCAGGGGAACAGTGCATTTGTGTTCGTCCCCTAAATGGATGACTGTCCTGGCTTTCTTTCCATCCCCACTAATCAGAACTTCTCAAGTCCTAAGTTTGCTCAAACAATCATTAGGCATAAGCCCCTGTGTCACTTGTCAGTCACTGTGTAATAAATCACCCTAAAGCTCAATGGCTTATACAGTAGCAGTATGCCCTTATGATTCTGCAATCTGGGCTGAGCTCCCCTGGACTGTGTATTTTCCACGCCATGTGGTGTCATCTGGAATTAGAATATCTGAGGTGGCTTCTTCATTTGTAGGCCTGGCATCTTACCTAGGATGGTTGGAAAAGTTGGGTGGGGTGTGGCAGGCATAGATAGCTCTTTCCACACAACCTCCTTTGTACTCTGAACTCTGCACTCTGAATCCTTCCTCCATCCTCCTCCCCAAAGTAAAAAACGCACAAAGTCAAAGACAAATAAAAATCAAGGATTAGATGTGGCCTCTGTAGGCGGGGGTGGAACCTTTACAAATGACCTAAGTGGATTCCAGGAGCAACCCGACTGAGGCCCAGGTCTTGGAGCCCTGTTTACTGTGGTGAGCACTCCTTTGTCTGCCCTTTCCTCTCACCCTCTTTCCTCTAGTGGAGCTCATAGAGCACAGAGGGCCTCGGGACACTACCCACCTATGAGTCCTTGTGCTTCTGCCCCTTGTCCTTGCAAGGTCCAGTTACCCAGAGGGGCTTGCAGCCAGGAAGACCTAGAGCGGGTGGCTCATGCCTGCCTTGTGTCGGGGCCTCATGCTGAAACTGTCAGAGGAACCACTGTCCTGGAGGTGAGGGTGGTAGGTGTATGAGGAAAAATCCAAATCCTAAACATACTGCTCCCTATGTATACATTTTACAAACCTAGTATTAGTGGTATACAGAAGGATGTATTCAAGGATGCTGAGATCCGGGTCTTAGCAGCACATTTACACAACTAACAATGTGGCCCTGTGAAGTCATGTCAATTACACTCCCCCTGCCCCAGGCTGGAATGATACTAGAGTCTTCATTAAATGGCTCTTTAAATAAAGAGGCAATATGCTCTTTTCATTAAGCTCTTAATAATCTTAGCTCGAGCAGGATGGGAGAAATCACTAAAAGAAGCCATCAACAAAACAGGAACACTCTCTGGGCTCATTCAGTGGCTATTTTCCTCATCAACTCTTTTTACCTAACATGGAAAGTGCCAGCTCTCAGCACACAGGCACTGTTAAAATTCTAAGGAAGTAATGGTAAGCAAACGCATTTTCTCCTGGTGAAGTTTATTATAAAATATTGCTGATAGGGAGACTGTTAACCAGCCAAAAAATAAAGATAAAAACAAAAGAGTTGGGATGTCTCTTCCAAGTGGCAGCCACCCTAGAAGCAGACACCTTCATGACGTCCCCTGTGCTCGTTTTGATAGAGATTTTCTTTCTCCATTAACAAATTCTGCACCAATAAATTCCTGAATCCACTTAACAAGAACTGGATGTTATAAATGGACTGCGGGAAGGAAGGAAGGAAGGAAGGAAGGAAGGAAGGGTTCCCTCAGGGTGGTTGTGGAAAGGGGAAGAGTGTAGTAACAGTCAGGAGGAGTTAAAGAGATGTCAAGGCAGAACAAGAGAAGAAAAACAACAGGACATCTAGCAGAGGGGAAACAGCAGTGAAAAACACGAAAGAGACAGAAGGGTTAAAGCCACGGGGCACAATTCCAAGTGCAGTGAAGCTAGATTTGTAACGAGGGCAAAGATATTCTTAATGATTCTTCAGACTGCTATATTCCTTAGGCATGTATCAGAAGAGGTTGCAATGAAAGATCTCCCAACAGTCTTGGTTATGCTAAAGAAAAGACCATCAGTGGGACCAGTACCAGTTCAGCAGTCAGTTTCATCCCATAAACTCTGAATTAATACCCCCATGCAGAGTTTCTCCAGTACAGGAGCTGGGTATGTGGTCAAAAGCATATTTTCCTTTTTTGAAATCATGTCTTGTGTTTGTGTGTGTGTCTGTGTCCATGTGTGTCTGTGTCCGTGTGTGTACGTGTGCATTTTGAAACTTGGTGTTTCAAATTCTCCATTGGAATTTCATAAACATACACGTTCCTGGACTGTGGTGGTTACTGCACTGCACTGTACTGTTACTGTGAAAAAACCTGAGATGAGCCCACTTAATAAGAAAAAAGGCTTATTTGGGCTTACAGTTTAGAGGTTTCAGTCCAGGAGCAACTGGCCCTGTTGTTTCCGGCCTGTGGTGATCCATGCCATGGCGTGGAGCACATGACAGAGAAACTGCTCACCTCATGGAATTCAGAAATTGAAAAAAGAGTGGTAGAGACCAGAATTCCACAATCCTCTTCAAGGTCACCCCCAACCCCCACCCATGACCTAAAACCTTCCACTGGGCCCTCTTCTTCAAGGTTCCACCACCTTCCAATTGTGCCAAGCTCAGGATCAAACCGTCAACACCTGGGCCTCTGGGGCACTTCCAGATGCTAAGCCATTGCCTATACCCCACCTTTAAGGATTGAGATTTGGTGGATACCAGGTGTTTCTGGTCATCTCTAACCATAACAAGTTCCAGAGGGAGTTCTTTTGCATCACAGAAGATGAGAATCATTGATGTAGTGGGAGGACTCCAACAGGAGCAACCACAAGATCTGAGGCAAGTCACTTAACCATTTCACAAAAATTATAATAATACCTGGTTCTGAGATCTCTTTTAAAACGTGCACTATTGACATTTATTCTTTAATAAATCATAACATTTATCTCATGAATTTATATCCCTGTCTCCATCATTCCACCACTCTGATCCCCAGCATGTGTCATTTGAAGCTAAAAAGACATAATCATAGAAAGAAAAACACCCTTTTCTCTGAAACTGTTAGCAAAGTGGTATCATAACACACTTACTATTTTGCTTTTGAGGAAACATGTAATTCAGTTCATACATCAGGATATCAGTTTCTTCCTTGTCAGATATGAAGGTCAAGAGTGTAACATGAATTTATTTGAACAAATGAATGCCCACACCACTCTGAAGCAAAGGCGGCCCAGGCCAGGCCACATGCTGTCATGAAGAAAAATAACACTCATCTTGCAAAATGGCTATGAAGGATAAGTGCAATGAGTGACTAAGCTCTGTAAAACATTCAAAAACCTAAATGATCTTTATATATAGCAAAGTTCTCTACCAAAGACCTGTGGCTGCTTAGACATCCTATTGAGAGAGGTTTTAGAGAGTCTCTCTGAAATCCTGGAAGAAAATCTTAAATTTTCTTTGAATATTGAATATATTCAATATTCAATATATTCAATATATTGAATATTGAATATTGAGGCCCCTGGAGTCATTAAGTTAACATCCCTCCAAATGATGAACTGTCTGAGAAATGGGTACAGTCAGTCCTTTTGCATTTTAAGAACAAAGAGCGGCGAGGAGCTGCCTAACTTCTAGGTATGTATCTCCAGGAGCAGAAAACAAACACTAGATCTGGTTTGGAAAAGACACTAAATGAGCTGAACAGCAAGAACCATGACCTTGGGAAGCCAAGCGAAGGGCAACTTTTTCTGAGCATGGCTCTGAGAAATTAAAGTTGTCCTTGCTCAAAAGTCGACATTGGCAGAGTGCCCTTGGCCAGTGTGGAGATGTGAATTAGCAGCATCTGTCAGAGCGGAGAGCCTGATTTTGTCAACAGCCACCCAACCTGGCAGCCGCAAGCAAGCAATAGCATTAGCAAACTGAAGAGAATTCAGTCTCCCTTCTCTTAAAACAGAAATTGAACTGACCTCTCAGCACCTATTTGGAGTGGATAAGCCCCTCAGGTTTCATGACATTTTAAGAGTGGGAGGATTTCCAAAAGGAAGTTACTGTACTTCCTGTCAATATATAAGAAGACTCAAATCAATTTTAATTTCTCTTTAAAAGTCATGCAGGAGTTCAAATTCAGTTAGAAACCCTCATATATGTACTAGGGTCCCCGTAAGGCCATTCATCAAAAAAAATAGAACATCCCTGTTTGAAATGGTGACTCGACCTTGAGACCAGTCATCTGTCTGAAGATGCTGGTGCTAAATTTCTACATGGGGAAGGGATATAGAGAATGCCCAGACAGGTGAAGCACTCAAGCTTCTTGGGGTAAACATGCACTCTGACATAGGACCAGGTCAAGGCCAGGGAGGAAGATTTACTACAACACAGTACCACACCACAGTCCTAGACCAAACTCCTGGGGCCACTAGACTATGTCCCATAACAGAACAAATTTTGGAAAAAAAAAAAAAAAAGTGAGATGCTACCCTCTTCAAGGTTGGCTGGAAGATCTGAGAATCTTACCTGTTATGGTAGAATTTAGTGTTCCTGTCTGGAGAATGGGTGTGTGAGTATGTGTGTATGTGTGTATACCCTTGAGAAGAAGGAAGAACACAGAAGGATGATCACCCATCATCATTAAGGTGATCCCCCTCATAAGGGTAGCCAGGTGACAGACAGCCCACTAAAGGGGGGTAAGGAGTGGAATGTGAGTGCCAGTGACAGAATTTGGATAGAAAGTCGATCTACCCACTTCATTCTAGTACCAGCTGGTAGTTTTTCTGTTGGAATAGATGGAGAAAAATGAGAGTTTGGTTATATCTTTCTCTTACCTGGAAGGAGTGAACTACTGCGGATATGATTCCTCCTGAGCAATGTGGAGATTAACATGAAAGATCTAACAAGACGGTAGCCATCCTCTCACCATGCCAGGTAGCGAGGCTGACACAAATGCTTGCTAAATATGCATATTTACTAACAATAGGCCATCAAGCTCCCGCAGACTACATACAAACAACATAGGGGGCAGAAAAGTGGTACAAGTTTCCAGTTGGTGAGATTTTCAGTGCAGTTGCGATCATCAGAAAGTGGTGAGATTTTCAGGGCAGAGAAAGAAAATGAATAAGAGACTTTCAATTTAGTTGAACTCAATTAACATTCCAGGCAGAATTATCTATGTGCCAAGTGTTTCCAAAGGAGGCACAGACAAGGAAGAAAGGAAAAGTGAGAGAACAACCTGGGTGAATGCTGAATTATTGGTATAAGTTAAAAAGAGTGTGACCCTAACAAAGTGTGAGATGGAAGATGTTCGAATTGATTCCATGGGTCAGAAGGATTGTTGGAGGAAGTACCATGGAAAGAATTATTAACATATATTCATTAGAATCCATAATGTACAATGAATTCATTTTCACCGAGGTTGTCTGGAAGATTCTGGAGACACATTTACACAGAAGTGGCTGGAATTAAGAGATCTGGCCATGAGAGGAAAGTGAACAAGGTGAACCATGCTTCACTCAGGGCTTTAGTACGTGACTAAGGCCATTTGCAGGTGAGCTGGCTGGCAGGAAATTCTGCTAGTAGCTGGGGCATATTTCATCACCTTAACTGGTGCATTGAGGTCCTTGTGCCTATTAGGACACAAGCTGAGCAGGTAGGCCGGTGGAGGCAGGCGAATGTTCCATTTACCAAAGCTGTCACACACAGGGGCAGACAACTGAGATCTCATGCTCTTCACCATGCTCAGCTGAGAGTCCCATGCATCTGTACTGTTCTGAGGCTTTCTGCACATTAACACTGCAATTATAAAGTTACCAGTGCTCTGTATATTAGAACAATCTCCTTCTTCCCTTTGGAAACAATATATCTCTCCACTTTCCCTGCTCTTTTATTCATGGCAATGTGAAATGTGTCCCTGAGTCCCTCCAACCTGCACAGAATACTGAAACAATGACCATGGGAAGAACTACCAGATGGTATGCTTATGGCTTTGGGAACAACTTTTAGCAATGGTCACTCTTTTCTCTCTCTCTCTCTCTCTTTTTAAAGTGTACAAAATGTGTTTAGTTAGCAAAAAATAATTGGATAATTCCCTCAAATAAATGCAGTTTCCCTTGAATTTAATTAGCTAAAGTATAATATTGAGATGAATATGGGTGTTCTTTGGAACTGGTCCAAGAAGGTAAATTATGTTAAGAACTATATTATACTCTATGGTCCCCCAGCATGATTACCAAGGAAATAATGATGGTAAGCATTCAGAAGAGCTCACAAACAGTTGCAATTTAGACACCCATGTCCTAAGTTTATGGTAGCAGTAAAGACCCTTGCATGGTTCCCCGTAGATGGTTCACTCAGACTGTCCAGAAGTGGCTTGATATGATGGCTGGTACAGCATACAGCACAATGTGCTCCAAGAGTTGAAGAAGCATAGCCTAACTGTGTTAATACAATAATAGAAACAGTGTGGGGTTATCAACAAGTTTGCCTACTACCCTGAAAATGCTGTGAAAAGACCTATATTTAATGCATTACCACTCCGTAGATATTCTGGGGAGTTCTATCTATAGACTAGATGATACAGGCGTTCTAATAAAATATGCTTCTAAAGTGACATCATAACCATGAAATGCAACTGTTTATTACTTGGAAAAGGATAGTCTGTGACCATATCATTTAAATATCCCAAGCATTTTCAGAGGTGTAATATACATATTAATATTTCAAATGCATTCCAAGTCTGGTCAATACAAAACAGTCATCTCATAAATCTTTCAGCATTGGAATACTGTTTTCATTTTAATCATTTTAATTCCCCTCAAATTTGACCCTGCATATTTATTTTTATTTGTAACCCTTAAAAAGATATTGGGAACGCTTATTTACAGTGGAACAGGGAGCCTGGCTTCCGTGACCATTCATGCTTCAGTTCATTCTCTGAGGCTAGGGTTGATGGACACATGCTCTACCTTCTTCATATGTATTCCACCATTAAAAAGCACATGTCAGATGCCCTTATTCTGTTATACATCCTCAATGCACAATAGTTCCAGAATTAAGATCCTGAGTCTGACCTAATTATGATTGGTTTCCTATTGAATTATGTTCAACTGCTGCTGAATCAAAAAAAATTAGTTAAAGAAACTATCTCCAAGAACTGGTACCATTGCTTATAATTATTGCCTATACAAGTGAAAGAATCAGTTCTCGGAAATTAAATGTGTTTGTTCCTGTGTGAGGCTGTTTAATGCAACTCTGGGTTTCTTTAATATGGAAAGGAAGCCTGAGAGTTAAGTCTGAGAGAAAGAGCTGGAAGGAGATAATCTGCTCTACAAAAGAGAGTGAACTTTATTTTTGCACTTAAGAAGGAAGGGGCAGAAGTGAGAAGAAGGAAAAGAGAGAAGAAAGATTTGCTGAAGACGTTTGAAGAATAGTGTTATCTGATATGCTATGATATCAATGCACTCTTTCCCCCAAATGTCAACAAAATGTACTCCAAATATATAAGTGTAGGAGTACAAGTGTGTGCACGTGCCTGTGATTTAAGCAAGTTAGTATACAAAAAAGGCTTGCACCAGTACCTAGCACTTAGCAACCTCTTAAAAAGTATTACCTTTAATTATGATTCATATTAATATAATTTGCCACTTGAAACATTGCCTAGAGAAAGAGACATACTATTACAACACACAGAGGCAATGCTATTAAAAATGATGAATTTTATAAAATTTTATAAAACACAGGGCAAAAAGAATTTAACCAAGAACTAGGGTGAGAGCTATTATAGCTGAGCACAAAATTTAATTCTGCTTCCTAGTTGGTAGTCAAAACTAGAAACACAGTATCTTTGCTTTTGTTGCTTTTTGTTTTGTTTTGTTTTTTACTAATTTGAGAAAAATGTGTTTGTATATATAGAAAAATATTCCTGGCACAAAATCCTGTGAGTTTATTGTCTGTCCTGATGAATTAAGAGCCACTAATTAACATGAAGAGCAATTTGCTAACTGTAGTTTATTCTTTAAATACTCATTTGCTATAAAAAGCCTGGGTAAAGGATGAAGATATAACATTAAAGATTAACTTCAAAGGCTGTTCTTTGGGGACAAAATCTAATAGAAGCTAGAATCTCTATTTCCTCATGTCAATAAAACCAAAGACCTATCTTAGAGTTTATAGGAATGGTGTGGCCAACATGCCCATATTATTTATTATTTATTTTTCCCCACAAATATTTCTGAGTATCACACATATTACTAATCTTGCTCCTTAGTAAATCAGGTACACACCTCTGAGGACCATAGGTATGCACTCCTGAGCAGCCCCATGACATCTGATCAGTGACACACAAGTAATAGTGAACCTGCAACAGCATATCTTATTTTGGATAAGTATTCTGTGATGTTCATGCGACGATAAAATTGCCTACGGAGGCATTTCTCAGAAATTTTTCTCACCTTTAAATGATGTGTTATTGTAGCATCTTGTGCTTCCTTCTTGAACATTTTTTTTAATGTTTTTAGTCATACATAGACACAGTATTTTTATTTTGTTGTGTTTGTTGTTGTTGTTTTGGTGCTGAGGATTAAACCCAGTGCCTCATATGTGCGAGGCAAGTGCTCTACCACTGAGTCACAACCCCAGCCTGAACATTTTTTATGCCCATTTTCTTTAAGAAGTAAAAAAAAAAAAAAAAAAAAAAATCTTTTTTTTTTTAAGAACCTTGAGATTTTGCACTGAGCCACAGGAAACATACTCATATGTACTTATAGTAAGACTGAATGAATGAAAAAATGCAGTGGATGCATTCAAAGTGACCAAGAATATTATTTCAATTACATGTGGGTTCCAGTTTAAGAAAAAATAAACCACCATATGGATGATAGCGACTGTTCACCATGCAAAAGATGATTTGATTGACAGGAGTTTTCATGGCCCAGTTGTACCCACCAAGTGCATTTTCCTAATCTTTATAAATAACCAACTACTTGATGGAGAAGTTGCTAGATAACAAAAGAAGCTGAGATTTTGAAAACATGAGGCAGCATTGCCAATGAGCATTCAACCAGAAGTTGGAACAAAAGTCAACAGGGAATGATGAATCAATTTACACTTCAACTTTCAGGAACTCATTGCTCTTCCTACAATGTCTTAGTATACAAATAAAAACACATGATTTAAATAACACTATACAGTGTATGTCATCAATAATTTAAAGATTTCATCTTAGAAGCATCCTAAGAGGGATCAGTTTTCAAGTTTAGGAGCAAATTCTCAGCATATTAAATTAGAGCAATGGAACAGATACTGTTTTTAGCCCAGATAGAACTTAGAGCACAGAAAGAATTATAAATAGCAAAATCACTCTTTCTTACCTGTTTCACAGGAGAGAAGCAACCAAGTTCACAGGGTCCATACGCATCCGAAGAGAGAAAGCCAAAAGAGGAGAAAAGAGAATTGAAGGATCATTTTGGGTGGAACTAAAATGTGGGTAACAATAAAAATGAATCACTTAGCAACAAAAACTATTCTCCTCCTATACGGAAAGGTTCTGATTGTGTGGGTCTGTTCAGATAAATCATTTTTTCTGGCAAGTAAACTTGAGTTTAATTTGTCTGTAATGTGGTTGACCACTCACACTAGACACTCTCCAGTAGCACAGACATTTCTGTTTGCAGTGATGGATGCACACAGCCAGGCTCACATTCAGAACATAATTCTACAAAACAGAAAACAATGAGCATGTCTTGCTTTGCCAGTGTGCACACTTTCCACTATGGGCACCTTGCAATCATGTTCAAACTCACATGGAAAAGGGATTACAAGCCCAATGTGCACAGTGTAGACGGGACCCAGGATCCAATCCTTTGTTCCACTTTGTTTAAATATTGATCGCATTTCTAAAATGTGCTGGCAGCCGATGCCAAAAGACATGGCGTGCAGATACCAAACATGGCCTTTGTCCTTTAACACTTACTATTCCACATGAATGCAGCATTCATATCAACACAAATGAGTATAACTGAAAGTAATCAGTGATTTATAAAATTTAGAGTTTCCAAAATCTCTCCTAACACTAGCATATGAATGAAGAGCAATTCCTGTTAAATCTGAGTTTTTAACTTTGTAATGATGTCACAATTCAAAATGAAATTTAATTACAAAGCAATTTCTAAGACTTTTTATCAGTTATCTATACGGCTTCTAATTCAATGGGGTACACTCACAACCCCAAGACAGCATCACCTCAATATATCATGATAGGGGAAACCTGTCCCCCTCAATTTTATCTTTCAAAACAAGCTAGTAGGTCATTGTTTGCTCTTAGTAAGTAACATAGCTCTTTCAGAATTTTCTCACCTTCTTCATCATGTTAATTTATTTTAGCAGAGAGGGGAGCAGAAAACCCACACACACAGAGATACAAAAAAAAAAAAAATCAGATCTCCCTTTCACAAGTCCACAAGAAACAGACATAATTGTAGTGGGGGAGAAACTATACAACAAGCGATCATAACTGATCACGGTCCAACTTTGTTCTCATTCACCTTAAATGGATTCTTTCCAAATAATGTGTGTCTCTTAGTATTCCTAGCCAGCCTGTCCCTTTATCCAACTTTTAGCAGATTTGGCACTCCTGAAACTGGAAATTCTGTCTGACACAATGGTTGTTTTGCATCTAAACATGACTTCTCATCCCAGCTCCCTGCCTTTGGAGTTGAAGAAGTAATGTGCCAGACCAAGTCTGTTCTAATTCCAAGCTCCCCAATCACTGATACAAATTATGCTAAACATCCAATCTATCTATTTATAATTCAGGAGCTCTGACTACATACAGAATTAACAAGTAAGTGACTCTCTAACAATACATGCACCAAATGCACAATACATGAAAAAAATTGATAAGCAGGATTCCATTCAAATTAAAAGTTCTACTCTGAAAAGGGCACTATAAAGATAACAAAAAGACAAACCATACAGTGGCAGAAAATATTTACAAAAGACATATCTGATAAAGGGCTGTTATCCAAAACATGTAAAGAACTTTAAAAACTCAACAATAAAAAACAACACAATCCAAAATTGATGGGCCAAAGACCTTAACACACATCTCATCAAAGAACATATTTAACTGATAAACAAAATATACGAAAAGATATTCCACATCCTATGTCATCAGATAAATGGAAACTAAAAAAAAATCAACATGGAGCTACACCAAAAACCTACTAGAATGGCTAAAATCCAAAACACAACACCAAATGCTGGCAAGGATATGGAGTAACAGGAATTCTCATTCATTGCCAATGGGAATGAAAAATTGCACAGCTACTTTGGAAGACAGTTTGGTGCTTTCTTACAAAACAATCATACTCTTACCCTATGATCCAGCCATTGCACTCCTTGGTATTCACCCTGAAGAGCTGGAAACTCCTGCACTTGGAAATCTAAAGCAGCTTTATCATTATTGACAAAACTTGAAAGTGACCCTGATATCTTTCATAAGGGTTAACAAACTGGTATACCCAAATAATGAAATATCATTCAACACTAAAAAGAAATGAGGTATCAAGCCGTGGAATGACATTTAAAAAAAACCTGAAACACATCTTATTAAGTAAAAGAAACCAGTATGCTGTTTTACATACTGTTTGACTCCAACTATAGGACATCCTGATCCCAGGAGTTGCGGGTGGGGTGGAGTAGGGTAGGGTGGGAAGGAATGAACAGGTGGAATGCCGAGGATTTTTTAGGGCACTGAAACCATTCTATATGATACTCTGGTGGTGGATATGTATCATTGCACATTTTTCCAAACCTACAGAAAGTACAGCATGAGGAGTGAACCCTAACGTGAGCTATGGACGTGGGTGTTAATAACATGTCAATACTGGTAGGTTCATCAATTGTGGCAAATACATCACTTTGTGGGGCAAGTTGATGACAATGTGGGGCAGAAGGTGAAAATCTCAGCTCCTACTTCTCAGTTTTACTGTGAACTTAACCCTGCTCTAAAAGTAATTCTATTTTAAAATGCAAACACATACGCACACACATCTATATATGACACAAATTTCTTCTGTCAAGGCAGCCCATCTCTTAAATGAGTCACATTGCCCACAGAGATACACAGGAACATAATGTGCTGGGTAATGTAGTAGTGAACCACAAAATATGCACTTCAAATATCAGATTTCTCAGTCTTCTAAGTCTGAAAGTACATTTTTTTCTTCCTTCACAAAAAAAACTAAACATCTCTTTTCAAAACAAAAATTTGATCATGTCACAATCCTTATTTAAAATGCTTTAGTCACTCCATGTGACATGAATGGACATGCGGCCTTGGGGATTCTGTTCTGATACCTCTTCCACCTGCTCCCAAGCTGCTGCCCTGGTGTTCTCCCATCTCTGAACACACCGCCTCCTTTCAGTTCAACAGAATCCAGCTTCTTCACCTGCTGGGTCTTTGCACCTGCTGTCCCCTTCTGGGGGAAGCCTTCCCTAGTCAGCCCCACCTTCATCTGGGAGGCCCCCAACTATCTTTCACATCTCTAGAATCAACTGCTGACTGTCATACCCTCAAAATTTGATTGTTCCCATGGTTACATACATTCACAAGCCCTACTCCTTTCCTTCAGTCGATCAGCTTGACTCTATATTATAGTCTCGTAAGTGAAGAAGTTCCACAAAGATGAGAATAAGTTGCTTTTGCATCTGAATATCCACCTCAGCCCCCGGTAGCTGGCTTACTGGACCTTTTCCATCAATATCAATTGTTGGTGGATTAAGAAATTTGTATTGTTTATGACATGCTAAAAGTAATACTGGGGAAAGTGGACACCTGTTGAGAAACACTGAAGAAGTCATGAAGAGTAACCAGTAGTGAAAGACATAGGCACGGCTGTGAATTTTTTTTCTATTTAACAATGTTTCCTAGAATATCAACAACAGAAAGTAGAATTGTACCCATGAGGATAAAACTCCCCTTTTAGCTTTACATTTTCCTATAGATTTCTTTTTTACCTACTTAATGAAATTGATGGAAAGTCATTTTGGAAGCTGGTTGGCACCTGGATAGATCAAGCTGACTCTGCCCAGAACATGACCTTAATCAAGTCATTTGATTATTATGGGTTTCTAATGGCACTTTCAAGAAACCAGACAAAAAAAAATGTCTTAGAAGAGACAATGCTATATCCAAGCTGAGACTTACCCCCACTCCCAGAAAAAATTAAATAAGGCATATGAACACGAAGAGATTGGAAATTATTGTCATATGAAAAGAAAATACATTCCATTTGGCTTCAAGGAGCCAGACTTGAAAGCTAATGATCTCAGTATCATAGCGGGTTTCTCAGGCTCCACTGGGAGACATGGCAAAGAAAGTTAGATTGACAGACCAAAATAATGAGCCTGCATTTGCCCCAGGAGAAAGGACCCTGAAGATCAGTGTCATAGGTAACTAGTAAATATCATTGCTGGTGTAGAAACAGGCAACTCCCTGGGTTATTACCAATAAGAATATTTATAGAGTGCCCAGAGTGGATGAGAGGCACTGTGAAGAATATGCTTAAGGACAAGAGTGAAGAGAGAGAAAAGAGCGCTTTGCTGAAAACTTCAGCAGCAGTAAGGAATTTTCTCCACTTACTCTTTTATTTTTGGAGTTGATGAAGCACAGAGGGTGCAGACCTGAGAGCAAGGAAATGAGCCTGTTGTGAAAGAACAGAGGTGAGCAGGATACAAAGAGAACAGAGAAGAGAAGAAAGAAACACAGGTGAGGGGAGTGAGCACCTGGCCAGAGAAAGAGGATTTTGAAAATAATTGGTTTCCCTTTCGTCTCACCGCACCTTCTAGTTTCCAAAGCACTTCGCGCACAAGACTCATCCACCTCACATCAAACCTGTGAGACAGACGGGAAGGATCACACCCCAATCCTTCTGTTTCAGCTGAGTACCTGAAGCTCAGAAAAGCAGCAAGTTGTCCAGAGTCCCAGATCCAGCCAGTGGAGAAGCAGCGTGGATCTGCACACTGTTTCTCATAGCAGATGTTTCAAAAGAAACACCAGGTAGGCGTGAGCCCCTGGAGCTGCTGGTGTTGCTACCAGTCTTCGGGTTAAGCCTGGCTGCTCTGGAGAAGGAGAAGCCCTCACGGGCAGACAGCCCTCGATTCAGTTTTCCTGCTCTTAACTCATCCTACAAATGTTCGCCACAACCCTACTATGGGCTCACTTGAGCGAAAAATGAACCCTGAATCCTCCCTAAAAGAAACACACTCTTTCCCTCTGTACTTAGGGAGAAAAGCAAGCAACAAAGCTCTTGTTTGTGATTATTTTTTTTTAAATAATCGAACACATTTTTTAAAAATTCTATCATAAACTTTTCTCAACAGTCTTGACAAGAATTTTAGATTGTGTGCTCTTTGATTTCAGATAGTTCATCTTCCTTTGACTCAATTGGTGTCTAAGGCAGAGGAGAGACGATATATGCTGGTCCACTCAGATCCTGAATTTTATGAGGCAGTGGAAATGGAGAGATTCTCATTTCCCATCAAAACTCTAAATCCTGTTTATATGGTAGAAAATAAGGGTTTTTGAATAGAGAAGCTATTTTTGCAATTAATCAATCTTATTTGTAGTTTGGAATGAATCTAAACAAAAGGTGTCCAAATCACTTCATTCTCTTTAGTACCTTTTCCATGGATGTAAATGTTTCTTTAGTCCTTGGGGATGTGCTCAAATGAACCCACACCTGGGGCAGCTCACACAAGGACTTCAGATTGCAGGTGAGTCACTTTCCAGGACTGTGTTAAACTTCCCCACAAACTGGTTTTAAAGAGAGACCTAACACAAAGTGGCGAAAGGTGGGTAGAAATGGGGGTCAAGTAGCCAAGTGGACAAAGAGGCACTCTAATAAAAACTGATGTTTGAGCAGCCACATTCCCGAAAGCTAACAGAACAAGCATTTCATGAATTGTCAATCCAAAACACAGAAGTTAAATCCGCTGAAGCGCACATCACACACACGTGCACACAAGCATCCACACATATACACATACACATGTTATTAAATTTTTTTAAGTGGAAAGCTTATTAGCCCCCGTGGTGGACAATACTAGTGTTTTCCAGCATCTGAGAGGTTCCCCAGGCCTGAGCACACAGAAAACTGCACTGCTCAGTGTGCCTGCCATTGGTGGGCCCATGTGACCAGTTCTGGCCAATGAGATGGGAGCAGAGTTACTACTGGGCTCAGGTGGTGAGAAGCTCCTGCACAATTCCCCAGTCACCCTGTCCCACTGCATGGTGACTGCAGGGGTGTTCTGGTGAGAGGGAGGTAACACAAGTGAATTGACTGTATGACCAACACGTGAGACAACTGCCCCCCAAATTCGTCTAGACATTGATTGAATTTGATTAACTTATTGATTAAAATTTGTCCACTTGTCCATATTTCAAATCACCAAGTTCTCATAATTCCATCTCATCAATATTTCTCAAATCTATCCACTGCTAACCATTGTCACTGTCTCGAGTCAGGTTACTGTTCCCTCTCTGGTGGGACATGTCTCCCTGACTCTGTTCTAATCCATTCTAAACTATTTCCTGTATAGTCAGTGTCATTATTTTAAAGTTCAAACCTGAGCTTTCATTTTTCACCTAAAATCAAGCAATGATTTCCCACTGCTCCAACCATCAAATGCAAAATCCACCCACGGCCTTCAAAGGCTTCTATAATGGGGCCTCCACTTACCTCTCCATTCCTATGTCTTGACATTGCTCTCTCTATACTTTGGTTCTTTCTATAAGTACCTGATTTTCCTAGAACTACCAATGTTCTGTTTCGTTATTGCCTCTTCCTGTCCAACCTCCTCAATTTCCTCTTGACTAACTACTTAAAAATCTGTTTGGGCAAACACCTCCTTTCCTGACTTGGTAGGGCCTAATTGTGTGTTCCAGGTCAACTTCTGCTCACTCCTGTTAATGGTCACTATTTTAGGACATATAATTGCCTGTCTCATTGACACTCCTGTGCTAAAGAGAGAGCTCCTTGACATAGGGACTGATTTCTACTTATCACTCCATCCCCAGGGACTCTCAGTAAACCTTTAACAAGCATTTGCCAGATGGATGGATGGAAGGAAGGAAGGATGGATGGAAGGATGGATGCATAAATGCTTACATCTGATGTGCCTTTCCTAGTTTTCCTTCTCAGTAACTCCAAAGAAAGACAACAGAAGGAAAGAGAAAGGGCTTAAGAGTCTAATCAATCTGTCTTTAATTCTCCTACTACCACTTGGAAATTGTGTAACTCGGGGCAATTAACCTGATCTTTCTTTCGCCCCTAAAGGGCACGAGTAAAATGGGAGTAATCTCATCTCCCTTATGGAACGGTTGTAAAAACTGGAGTTGTAAACATAAAATCAGCAGAGAGTGAGAAGCCCAAAGCAAATGCTAAGTATAAATGATAGTAGAATATTATTCTTGTTATTATTATTGATCAAATAAGAACCAGTCCAACAGCGACAGTGAAAATGCACTTACTTGGAAGTGAGATCAGATTTCATTTCAAATAGGAATGGAGTAAACAATTAGACTGGAGATGAGTTCAGAGAACTATGAGGATAATGGACATCTTCTCTTCTCCCCTGCCAGCCCTGTCTGTTCTCCTCATCCTTTATATTTCTCTAAATACATTAATTTTTAAGCAACATTTCTTGGTTTTTGCTGCTCAGGACTCTGCATAATTATTTCCTTTCTTCTCCATGTTCTGTTCTCTTGACAACCATAAAAAACTTCTCTCTACATTTCTCTTTTTATATTTTGGGTCAAAAAAGAAGCAGACAATTAATGAACACAAATGAAGCTGGGGAATCTACCCTCATTTAAAACACTAAGTCTTAATTCAGGTTCTTAAATGTTCATATCAGTTATTCATCCAACACATATCGATTGAGCACCCACTGCTTCAGGCCTGGGGCACTGCGCTACATACTATTTTTTTCTCTAAGCAAATTAGTTACAAATTACTGGCCATATCTAATTAGGATAAAATTTCTTGGAGGAAAAGTTAGTTCCCGTTCTTGATACCTCAACCTTCTTTGGCACTCATGCAGAAAGATAAGGTTTGGGGGGCTAGAGTTGTGGCTCAGCAGTAAAGTGCTCACCTAGCACGGGTGCAGTGCTCACCTCAGCACCATATAAAAATTAATAAATAAAGGTATGAAAAAGAGGTTTTGATTTGTCTTCTTTTGCTGTTTTATTTGCTTGTTTTGTTTTGTTTTTTGATTTTTTAATAAACCATGCAGCTAATAGGCAATATAGTACTTCATTTTTCAGCAATATGAGACTTGATGTTTTTAGAAATTAATCCCTCCTTGATTAAACCAAAGACAGAAGGCCATGCCTGGCTGTCCATTCTTGCACTCTAGTAACCTGATCCTATACATAAATGCACTTACCACTTTCACAGGAAAGTGAAAGTAAAGTCTACAGGTGTTAAGAAAGCATAACAAAGCATAGAATACTGTCGCCTCTGAAAGAGTACAGTGGTTTTTAGCTTTTGCTTCATGTTAGTTGAAGCTGCCCTTCCTAACAGTTCTGATAACTGAATACAAAGTCCTTTCATATCCCTCTCTTCTTCTGCTGTCCCATTCCCCAACCCCCAAAGCACACTGCCTTCTCTATTAACAAATGAAGCAACAGTGCAGTGGAATTCTAAAGGCTCTCCTTGCAGCTAGTGCTAGTCAGAATGTGACTGCAGGAGGAGGCAGGGAGTTTGACCTCTGTTAGCCTCTGGATACTCATAAGGAAAAAGGAAAGAAATGCTACATGGCCAATGTTTTAACAAAAGAAGCTGATTTCCAAAAAAGTAATGCATACAGGAAGTTGAAGAGGAGTAATTAGCCTTTCTCAGGAACTCACGTCCAATATTAAATAGCTCTGACTTGCCTGAAATTCTTCCTAACCACTTGCTCCAATCCTTCCTCTGCGCGAATTGCTGTGAATTATTTAGAGGAACTCAACGACACTATCAAATCATGGCGTTGTCATCCTCAGCTCCACTCCACCAGCTTTTGATATCAACTTTTCCTCGGGGATTGGTTTCCCATCATTAACAGCACAAATAGATTTCTCTTTCTATGATTCAAGACACTAAGCCACAAATAGATCCCATCCAAGTGAGCAATGCTTAGCGACATTCACAAGATCTCATGTCACCACAGGTAGTACACTGTCTCGAGGAATGATTCAAATCTCGGTTCTCCATCTCAGAGAAGTTTCAGCAGCCCATCCACTGCATATGTCTAGGGAGCCCAAGAAGCTGTCAAGAGAAATTAACCTAATTATCTGTGTTCCTGGAGTCTTAAGTCTCCAACCAGGATGAAGATTGTCTCTTTTTATCATGACTATTTCAGATTTATTCTTCACATTTAACAGCTTTCACCAGCTATGAGGATGCACATCGATTCCTTCATCAAAAGCACAGTTACTTCTCATTTTCATGTTATTGTTACTCTCTGCAAGTACAAATATACGAGCTGCCAAGGTATCTATGCACCTCCACAGGTGAGCCCATGATCTTCTAAAGCAATCTGAAATGAAGACTGAAAAGAGACCAGGGTGGTTGTTTTCTTTCTTCTTTCTTTCCTCCTTTTAGCTACATAAATGTGTTTGGATGGGGCTGAGCTAATTATCATAAGTTTGATTTCTTCGTTTTGGGATGTGACCCAGCTGTTTGGTTTAACTGAGTTAACTTACCTAGTTTACCAGGTGGCAAAGTTATGAGGATTTCAGTTGATATCATTGTTGGACCTGAGTCAAGTCTCTGATTAGTACATACCATTAACAACAAGAAAGTTGGAACAATTTTGGAGGATTTTTCCATTGTAATTCTGGTTGCTGGGTAATGCAGCTATTTTTCAGGGCTGTATTCTGGCCAAATAGCTTCTGTTGATGTGAGCCTTAACAGACTGCTGATGGTCAAGGGGCAGGCGGAGGTTTCCAGGGAAATAAAAGAAAACTTGTGAAAACTGGCTTGAAGACACATTACATATTTATTATCAAGAAACTAAACTATTTTGCTTGTATTAGCGCCCAAGGCCTTAAGGAAAACGTGCATTTATGCAATCTATTTTAAGAGCTTCTATGAACCTCCTGTCATTCCTGGTTAATGTGCACAGAGCTACATAAGCACAGACTTTCCTGTTACAAGGCATTGCCTGGACCATGAAGCAAGCTTCTGAGTCATTGCCCATCTCCCTGGTCCTAAACAAAAAAAAAAAGAAAGAAAGAAAGAAAAGAAAAGAAATTTAAAATAGCTCAGATAATTGAATCCATTCAGAATCCAAGAATACTCAAATCTCTGTGTTAGGCATTAGAGCAGGAATCTCCAAATGCAAAAGATACATTGAAAGGCCAATTTTGGAATTTAAAAAATTAGCCTCACTGAGTGGATAGAGTTGCATTTTAGCCTTGAACTTCGCTTTTTCTACTTGGTGAAATCCTTATAACTCTCAACTACTTTTCCATAAAGTACTATGTGTAATAGTCAATTAACAGACAAAATAACTTTTGGGTTTCTCATCTGAGCATTGTGCTCAGATTCTATTGACCTTTTGCAATATTTTTAAAAGTTTTAAGTCTTAGTTTCTCACCTGAAAATTAAAAATATGAAAATCAACTAAAGGTTATTTGAAAGTAATAACTAAGACTAATCTAGGTAGAGAAAAACTTTCCAATTCCTTGTTTTCCCATTGAAACAAGCCTCCCTGGGGCAACCATGTCAGAAGTGTCATACTATCTGAATTTCTGATTTCTCTTCATTATAGCCAAATAGTTCTTCCACCTAGTCTGTTGGCTGGAAACAAGAATGCCAAATGATTAACTTACTACATTAAATGTCTATTACTGAATACTAAACACTAATTTTTTCTTTGCATTCTCACAAAAACACTAGTTCAGGAACTTTGTATAATTCAAAGATCCCTTCTAAATCCCACAGAGATTTGACCCACACAGATTTGGCATACTTTCTCTGGGATCCTTTTCTTGCTCTTCATCTATAGAAGACATCCTCACGATTTCTTTTCTACTGTTTTATCCATTTGAAAACAATCCCTCTAGTTGCTAAATTAATCTCTCAATCCTAACCCCATCGCCCCATCCCTTCTTTCCATGAACCCTCTGGTGTCCAGGAGAAAGAATCCTCCTCCCCTAGCTTTGGCCTCATCTCACTGAGCTCCTCCAATCCTGACACATCACCACCTCTAACGACTCCCTGTCGCTCTCAGCCCTGTGCTTAATGCAGAGCAGTAACATTAAGATGTGTCCAACAAGGGAAAGGAATTGAAGGAGGGGGGCACATAAAATGAAGAGGATTCATTGACCAGCAAAAATCAATGAAGCAAAAATGGACCATTTTCCTCCCATTGATTTTCACTGCTCATTGTCTGTTGACAGCCATCTCTGCAACTTTCCACTCCTTTCGTGGTTCCTAAGGAAGCCAAGTGGCAACACAGGCTCACAACCCTTGGTCAGACCCTTTCCATTCCACTAAACTAAAACCACATCCTGGAAAGAAATTCACACAGAACAAACCACTGTAGTTTCTCACTTAAGAGTAAACTGCAGTCGGCACGTTCCGGAGCAACGCCGTGTGCGCTGTTTTCTGATGAAATCTCACTGCAGCTCTCACTCGGTGGCCTCTTGACTTCAGCCAGCTCCCTTCTCAGTATGCCATCCCAGGGGAACCAAGACCTACCCTTTTCTGGACTCAACCTCCCTATTCCAGAGATATCACATTTTACAAAAAGTGCCATCCATCATGGACAAAAGCCAGGAAGCGTAAGTCCCTGCCAGGAGCAGGGGCAGATATTCTGAGTAATTGCATGCCGCCTCTGTAGACCTAGCTGCCGCTGGAGCAGCTGGAGATGAGGTGAGAGGAGGAGAAACCTTCCACGGAAGAGGTTGCAGTGGCAGACACTTCAGATTTCATCTCAAAGGCAATCAGGTGTGTGTCAAACTCCTTACCTATTTTTAAACTGCACATGCATTCTAAAACAAGCCCGCATATACTTTTTTAAGAAATTATTTACCGTGATGTGTCATGCAGTCACTTAGGCTCCAGAGAACATTGGCACGGGTGCTCAGATAAAGATAAACTCTTTTTGATACATGTCTGGAATACGGAGGAACTCAGCCCTGGCAACATCCATCACCCTCTGTTTTCCAATAAGAAAAAAAAACTAATACCACCTAAGTCCCAATTTCCTTATTAGCATTCCACGAGGGGTATTCAAGGTTGTGCCTTTAACTGCATATCAGTCAATGACAGGGCAAGAGTGCTCCCTGTGTAATTAAACCCGCCCATGTTCAGGCAGATACTTCTTGGCAAGGTAGTAGCCATGAAATATTTACAAGGAAGTAGAGAAGGGCACACTGAGCTTTGGAAAGAGATTTGTAGCATGAACACAGTAAATACCTAAATAGAATATTACCAAATATACTTAGCAAATGTACTATATATCTGAATGCTCTAGAAAAAAGAACAATGCCTACAGAAATGATCAAACCATGGCATCTTGGCAAAGGTCCTCTATCTCTTAACTATAGCACTAAGATATTCCTAATGTATGCTTACTGGATGAATCTGGTAAATGAAGTTGTCCCACAAGTAATCAACCACCATCTTTTCATTCCATCTTTCTTCCCTCTCTCCCTCCTTCCTTCCTCCTTCTACTTTTTGGTCTTTTTATGATTCTCCTCTCCTTTCCTGAGCATTGATTGTGTGCCTAAGAGTTGGGCACTATGCTAGATACTAAGGACATAAAGTTAGGATATTACCATAGCTCCTGAGGAACTTCCATATGGAGGGAGAGATAGTTAAATCAAGAAAATAGCCCAGGCCTCTTGGCACAAGATGCATCCAAGAGGAAGTTTTTTCTTGACCTCAGTTTTAAAGGTAGAATATCTAGTCAGCTAGTTAAAGCAGGGTAGGAGACTCAGAAAGAACTTCAGGTGAGAAGACACAAAACATGCTATGTTCAACAACCATATAATTTGGTCAGATCCAAACTGTACATACAGAAGGGAAAAGGAAAAATTAAGAAAAATGAGGCTAAAGAGAATAGCCAGGGGCAGTTGCATACCTACCAATGTAGCATTCCGAAGCTAAAGAATTTGAACTTGACCTTGAAAACTAAAAATTTGCAAAAATCATATAATCAATTCAGGGCATGTGGTTCTAGTTACCAATTACTATTGCCTCCTGCTGCCATATGACCTGACATAAGAACAGAGAAGATAACATATATATCTTCACCTATTGACATTTAGCTTGGTTTTGTCTCTTGCCATAATAATAGTATGTGGGTGGAGGTGGCCATGGCCACCCCTGAGCCAGGCCTTCAGAAGCGGCCAATGTTTCCACACAGGTTTCTGCCTGAGAAGAGTGAGCCCCAAATAGCTTCTCCAGACCCAATCCTAGTCATACCACAAACCCAAAGAAGGTCAGTTAAAATAAATCAAACCTCACTTTCTACAGACCCACAACCCAGAAAAACAAATGCACTTTGTTGTAAGTCTGAGACCTAAGGCAGTGTTTATTACACTGTCCCACTGTGGCAACAGCTGAGTGACATAGAACTGAATCTTCTCCCCAACCTTAACCCCTGATTTTTTAACAAAATAATCAGGAGATGGTCAACTCAGACACTACTAAAAGCTCATTTTAGATGAAGTTAGCACTTTTAATAGAGACAATATATCCCACTATGTTAATTAGGAAAGTACAGAGGTATGTTGAAGCTCCCTAGATAAAATAACTTTCTTGTAAATGAGGGATATCCATCTTTTGAGAGTTAAGTCTCTTAAGGAAATGAAAGAATGCTGGGAGAGAGTTGCTCAATCATGCACTGGATGTGTAAGGGAAGTAGTCATACGCTGGTGTGTTTGCCCTGCTCATGATCCCCACCCTCTGTAATCACCCCAGAGCACCCTAAAGACAACCAGGGTGCCACTCCAGGAACCATGCTGCTACCTCTTGCTTCTGCTCCCCAGCATGGAGGACTGGAACCCAGGATGTGTAAAGTGAGACGAGAGAAAGGCAAACAGGTAAGAGAGCTGGGGCTGGGAGTGCTGCTCAGTGGTAGAGCGTTTGCCTAGCACACGGAGGCGCTGGGTTTATGCCCAGCACTGTGAAGGAGAGAAAAAAATCCACCAAAGAAAAGCTGATCCATAGTGGGGAGAGCGGGGGACAAGGGACAGAAATACAGAAAGAAGCAGAAGCTAGCAGTTGTTTGTCCCCTGAAGGCAAAGTACATCATAGACAAAGTGTCCTGGTTCTTACAGCTGTCTCTTTCTATTCTCTCTAGCAGCACTTTCTGCCTTTTGACCCAAGATGTAACTTGAAATCATAACAATAAATTCTCCTTTTGCTAACACTTGAGAAAGGTTCCTTTACCTGAAACAAAAGAAACTTGAGGAAAATGCATGTCCACTGTGTGCCATATACGTGCCACACTCTAGGGGTACAAAGCAAATAAGACAGATACATAAATAAGCACTTTTAATAGTTCCTAAATTATGGGAAAATACAGTTATTATTTCTTTCCTAGACTTGGGTCCAGAAAGTCATCTTGGAATAACTGATTGTTTAGCTAAAATTAAAATGGCAAACTGGAGAGGGCCAGATGAATAGTTATCAAGCAGGTTGGAATCGACAAGGTCCAATGCCATCTAGGAGACCAGTAAGAGACCTGAGAAATGGCCTTGCCATTGAGCAATAATGGGCACTGTGTCTATTCAAGGAAATGTCAGTGCAGTAGTTAGGACAGCAGCAAGAGTGTAGTGGGATAAAGAAATGTGTGAGAAAAGAGAAAGCAGATAACTCATAGGACAGTGGAAGAGGTGAGGCTGTAGGTGGAGGGAGGGGCACATGGGATGGAATGAACAAGTTTTATTTGTTTGTTTAAGTGGGAAAGGCTTAACATTCTAAACATGAGGAATAGGTGTCATGGGCTGACATATCTTGAAGAGGATATCTTTTGTGTGAAATGATGAGCAGAAAGAACAGTACAATGAAATTGGGAAATAATGTGTCAAGAAGATAAAGGCAGTCCATTCAGAATGTGCAAATTTAGTCAAACTAAACTGTTCTTATTATAAACCAACTGCTCCGGAGGAAATTATTTTGGGGGAAAAATGCATTGCCATCCTCAAAAGGAATGTCTGAAAACTAATTACTATTCCTAACTTATTCATCCCCAATGCCTCACCAACATGATCCTTTGTAATAGATTCATATTTCAAAGTGTGGAATAAAAAAAAAAAATGTGCAACTAACAATGACACAGAGACCATCCTCTCAGGTATAACAGTGAGGGGAAAAGTGAATATGGAAAGATTTTTAACCCCGTTAAATTACAGGGTTGGCTTCCTTTTACAACCCTCATTTCCCAAGGGTATTGAATGTGTACCAAACAAATAATTGAAAATTTATTTTGCCAGCTTTGAAGAATCGCCTATATGTGTATAGCGTTATTTGATAAAGATTTAATTTTCCCTATTAAAATTGATTGTGTTTTTAGAGACAGAAAAATGTTAGCATGGAAAGAAAGCTACTTGGTGTGAAATCACCAGAGCATAGAAAACAAACAGGAATGCTCAAACAACGTTTTCTAGAACCATAATTAGGATGCTTTTAAGCCACTGCCATGACCCACCCACCTCTGTCATTATCACCACTACTACCAACAGCACCATGCTCATCACCACTGCCGCTGTCCCACCGCCACCCCCCTCATCATCATCACCACTGTCACCATCTCTATTGCCATCACCCTCAGCACTCCCACTGACACCATTTTGATTTCTATCACTATGGCCACATCACCATCAACATCATCACTCTCACCATCTCTTCTTCCATCTCTTCTGATAATCTCTGCAAACACCATTTTCCAACCAGCTAGATTCCTAGCCTAATTTCTGAACCATGAAATTTGACTCAGAAATTGCAAACATGGCTCTTCCCATTGCAACCAGGGTCTGGGCTCCTTTTGCTCTGGCAATGCCTTTCCTGCTGTACTTGTGGTTATTAAATACGCAAACACGGTAGCCAGGGTAGAAAGTGGAGGATTAAGCCTGAGGGTGAAAAATGGAGAACAGGATACCAAGTAGCCATGCTGCCATAATGACCTGCCTCTCAAACCACATTGGCCTGCTGCAGGAGGGATTTTGATAGTAACTTCCAAAAATAGCATGTGCAGCCAGGGCTTTATCTTTAATGTCCCAGCATTGATCAAAAAAAAGGGGGGGAATTCAACTAAGCCAATGACGGAGAAAACTAATTTCATGGTAAAATAATTCTAAAATGTATTTAAGGTGCACAGGCAAGACCATTTTCAAAGAAATCTGCATTACAAAACATGCACAGGAATTGAAGACTCCTTTCAGACAACCTCCAGCTGCTAAAGAGAAACTGTTCTCCTTTAGCTCTCTCCCACTGTTTCATGTAAACAATTTTATGAGGGAGAAAGAGCCTGCTTACCACATCGGCCCTTGTCAAAAGAAAGGCACAGTGTGGTGTAAATATTTTGTTTTGTTTCTTCCATTAGCAAACGTTTCTTTTCTTTGGTAAAAGACATGAATTAACAAAAAGAAAACAGTGGTGCTGAAATTATTTACTACCTTCCTTGAAGGAGATCAATATGGAAAAGTCATCTAAAATGATCTTTTTTAGCTCAGTGAAGTCATATCTTCCTGTGAACTGCTGTATTTTATGTTTAATGCCCAAAGATCCAAAATAAAGATTTTACTTCTTAAAAAATGTCCAAAATTCTAAATTACAGTTTCCACAGCCTTTGTGAACAGGGCTTCACGGTGTATGTACAGTAGATTTTTCTCCTTGTTTATGATGATAAGGACCTGCCCCAGCAGGTCTGTGCGGGCGGCTTTAGACTTGCAGTGGGAGCCGTAAATCAAACACAGCTTTGCATTGCCTTTGACTTTCAGTTTCCTTGTTTCCCCTGCAGAAAAAGGAGATGGTATTGATAGTGTTGTGATGTGTTTGTGCACACAGGTGTGTGTTGCCTGTTAAATGTTCAATAAAATTCAAGTGACCCAAGTAATTAAATTAAATGACATAATGAAATAAATGTTCTTAGTTCACTTTCTGTAATCTTATTCAAACTTATATCGATTTAGAGACACCCCATTTCTTCCTTCCTGTGACTTCTTATAATTTATGAGGGAAATGATGTCCATTTGAGGTTCCTAGCCCATCATGCCGTCAGCATTTGTACTCCTGTTCCTAAGCCCAATTGGTCATCCACTGGAATTCAACGCTGGAACTTCTCAGTTAGGATTCTGTGCAGCGATTTCTGATATTTTGAAATGCAAACCGCTACTTGGAAGAGTCAACAACAAGGTATATTTAAAGAAAGTAGAAGCTGTAATCATTAGAAAAACTTGGCCCTTGGATGTCAATGGACAAAAACTTAGGACTGAATTACACTGCCCTAGGACTGGGGGCTGAATGAGGTCAGGTTTGAATTCCTGGTTTCAGCTAGAATCTTGTTACTGATTAGACTGTTCTTAGTTCATACTTAGCCCCCACCCTGTTCACTGCTTTATTTCACAGGGAAGTTAATATTAAGTGTGTAGTGAATCGGAACTGTGGGTCAAGGCTTGGGTCAACAGTTGGGCTGCCTGTTTTATTTAATTTTCACTGTTCCATCTAGTAGCTATATGACTTAGGGCACATGCATTGACTTCTTTGCCTCAATTTCCTGATCTGTAAAATGGGGCCAAATACCATCCACGCAATACAGTCATCATAAAGATTAGGTGGGTTGATGTGAAGAGTGGTTATCATACAGAAAGTGCAAAGGTTGTTACTATCACCACTTACTATTATAATTAATTATTACGTTGGCACCTGTCCCTTTAGATTATAGGCTCATTGAGTAAAGGGACCAGGCTCTGCATGTTCAGGTAATATGTATAATGCCCTGCACACGATACAAGTTCAATAAATTAAACATGTCCAGTTTCTAGTTTTTATTAGAAACCCTACTGGGGTAAAGAAAAAAAATGACCAGGGGCACAATTATAAAAGAATAATGAGAATTCCAAAAATATCCCATTTTGCAGCATGATCTTGCTTCTATTTTCCTATGAGACTAATTAAAGAGAATCAGGACTCAGGACAGACTTAAGCAGAGGACAGTGCCAAGTGCTAATGCGGCATCCCCGCGAGTTGTCCTGCGCTCCCTTTCCTTCTGCTCCTGTTGAGTGACGCTGCTTCAGAGGTAGCTGTTTCCTGTTCAAAGGCGAATGGGACACCACAAGAATTGGGAAGTGTAATCCAGTTTTGAAACTTCAGAGAAACCACAAGGAAAGGATCCGGATGCAGGACAGACATACTGAACACCAGCAGGTGCAGCTGAGGAAGCAATAGCGGGAAGTTGGTGAGGGGGTCAGCCTTGCAGTGGGCATGGGGAAGACCAAAGAGATGCAAGCAAAGTTGAAATGATTGAAAAAAGGAAACTGCTTCCTAGTGGTGCCGTGGCTTCCAGAACATTATATTTTTGTGGTTGTTGTTGTTGTTTTATGTTTTTCCTAAAATTTTTTACTAATAACTAGAAAGAAACTGAATTCTCCTTGGGGGGCACCCAGCTTCTTATACTGTGACCAGCAAATTCTCAGGTGTGACACCTGTACTCTTCCCGTCATGGAATGTCTGCCAGGTAACATGGCAATATGGTGCCTGCCACCTTTCAGTCTCATTAAGGAAAAATTGACAAATAAGTATTGCACATATTTAATGTGTATCACCTGATATTCTGAGATATGTGTACATTGTGAAATGACCACTGCAAGCAAGCTATTCAGCAACAGCCCTCACCACATTTAGTAGCCATTTCTCTCCTTTCCTCCTTCATCCCCCTCTTCTCCCTCTTTTTCATCCTTTTTTTTATTCCTTTCTTCCTTCCTTTCCCTTTTGCCTCTAAAAAAAAAGAAAAGAAAAAAGAAAGAAAGAAAATGCTAATGGGCATGGGTGGGGCACGCCTGTAATCCCAGCAGCAGTTCAGGAGGCTGAGGCAGGAGGATCACAAGTTCAAAACCAGCCTCAGCAATTAGCAAGGCCCCGTGTCTCCAAATAAAAAAATTAAAAGTACAGGGATGTTTCTAAGTGGTTAAGAACCCTTGGGTTCAATCCCTGATACCAATGAATAAATGAATGAGAGAAAGAAAGAAAATAAGTACATAAGGGGAATCCTGACATTTGTGACAACGTGGTTGAACCGGAAGGACATTGCACTAAGTGAAATAAGCCAGACACAGCAAGACAAATCTGCAAGTTCTCATTTACACGTGGCACAGAAGCAGAGTAGAACAGTGGATGCCAGGGCAGCAGGCAGAAGGGAAATGAGAAGATGTTGGCCCAAGAGTACAAAGTTTCAGTTATCAAAGATGCTTATGCTCTGAGACCTAATGTCCAGGATAGTGACTCTTAACAACAGTACTGCTAACTTGAAATTTGCTAAGAGGGCAGCTCTTAAGTGTTTTCAAAAGAAGAAGAAGAAGAAGAAGAAGAAGAAGAGGAGGAGGAGGAGGAGGAGGAGGAGGAGGAGGAGGAGGAGGAGGAAGAAGAGGAAGAAGAAGAAATGAAATAAACATGTCATTTCTTTTAGATTATCATTTTCATTTGAAGAACCTAGAAAACTTCAGGGAAAAAAATCAAACTTACCTGTCATTCTATGGCTCAGAGACAGTATCATTAATATTTTTGGTTATTAACTTTTTTTATTTTAGAAGAGTTTACCACCATATAGAGATCACAATGTATACAGAATATCTGAAACTTCTGAGGTGGTATAACCAAGGGAGTACCTTGCCAGCACCATCCAGGCTCCAAGGAAGAAAAACGTGCCTTGCCCTATAGTGTTTAGGTTGCCTTTCTTCATCATACCCCATCCTTCCACCCCAGGCTGAGCCTAATCTGTTCTGCCTCCTGTGAGTTGCATCCATAATAATGTATTAAAAATTCAATTTTTAGCTGAGCATGGTGATGCATGCCTGCAATCCCAGCAACTAGGGAGACTGAGGCAGGAGGATCATGAGTTTAAAGCCAGCCTCAGCAACTTAGTGAGGCTCTCAGCAACTTAGCAAGATCCTGTCTCAAAAACAAAATATAAAAAGGGATGGGGATGTGGCTCAGTAAATAAATGTCCCTGGGTTCAATCCCTGGTACCAAAAATACATTAATAAACAATGATAATTTTTAACTTTACATAAATGAATCATGATGCTTTATCAGAGGCTTGCTTCTTTTTAATTCCTCCTGTGTCTGTGTGGGATTTACCCTTATTAGGATCAAAGCTATATTTCAGTTATTTTCATTAGTATGTACTCTTCCATTGTATGAGTAAGCTCATACTTGTTTCTTGATTCTAAATGCTGATGGACACTTAGAGTGTTCCTATGTCATGCTGCTAAGAATGTTCTTATGAATATTTCCTGGTGCAAATACGCAAAAGTTATCCAGGGATTCCAACTACTAAGGGAGTTGCTGGGCTCATGAGGCTTGAATTTATTTGAAACTCCAAAGTGTTTTCTAAGTAGTATTATACCACTCTCAACTCCCAATATGAGTGGATAAGAGACACATCTCACCCTAAATGTGTTATCCAATCTCCTTACTTTTCCAGTCCCGTGGGTATGAATGTGTGTGCTGATAACAACTGAGTCTCTCTTTCCCTCTGTGCACACACACACACACACACACACACACACACACACACACACAGAGCGGATATAAAGTGTCCTGTCAATATAGTATATTCATTTTGTTTACTATGGAGACATTTTCAAATTAATCAAAGGATATAAGAAACTTCTACGGACAGCTATGTCTTTGTAGTTTAAAACAATATAGCATGATTAGAAAAGACTGTCATGGTCAACATCATGTTTGGTCACATAAGTGCCCACATCAGAACCTGGAATCCATTTGACTTATCTCACTCCATTACTCTCCTTACCAACAGTTGATCAAATTCTACTGAGACTGCTCCTTAAATGCAGAGTGACTTCTAGACAACTGGTTCCCTCTCCTGCCATTTTATAAATATATAACCTCTTAAATACCTAGAACCACCTGGGTTGTTTCCACTTGTCAACTATTCCAGACTGATGCTATGAACCTCTCTGCACAGTGATATGCAAGCATTTCCTAGGATGTGTACTGAAAAGATGGCATTTGGAGTCATGGGTAATTTCCCTGAAAAATCCCAAAATGGAATAAGGGCTCTCTGCCACTGTTGTCACTTCACAACACTTAGTTGGTTGCTTTGTTGAGTGGATATAAGTGTATCTTATTCTGTTTGTAATTTCCCTAATAATATTATTTCACAGCTTGCCATATGTCTTTTATTTCCTTTTAATTTTATCTTCCTTTTTTATTCTATCTTCCTTTTCCATTGTTGGTTGTGTTTTTCTATTTTTCTACTGGATCAACTTTTTCTTAATGATTTGAAGAAGTTCTTTATGTAACCTGGATCTAGTTATTTGCCATCTCTATATGTTGCCAGTTTGTGACTTCTTTTTTTCTGTTTACAGAGTATTTTGATAAATAAAATCTTCATTTTAATATGGTCAAATTAAATCCTTACTAAATGATTGGCATTTCTGAGTCTTACGTTATTTGTGTCTTGTTCAAGAAATCTTTTTCTACCTTATGGTCATAAAAACATAAACCTGTATTTTCTTCTAAACATTCTATAGCTATTGCTTTCATTTTCAAATTTTAATTACTTTTAATTTACTTTTGGTATGGAGACAGGCACTTAATTTCACTGTTATCATATGATTGATCATTTTCCTAAGAACTATTTATGTTTCTTTTTGTTCTGCAATGCCATCTCTATAAATTGGTTTTAATATATGCCTGAATCTTGCTCTGCATCGTTTGTGAATCTTCCATCATTTGTGTTTAACTTCTTACATTGTCTAAACTAGGATGTAGGTTTGTAGGTCTGATTGTTTCTTACTTTCTTCTTCATGGGTGTCTTGGATATCCCTCATACTTCTTTTTACAAATAACACAACTCTGTTGAGCTTTTTATTAAATTAACAATGAACCTATAAAGTTACTTGGGAAAATTAACCTTTTTCCAGCAGAAATATGACAGTTTATGTAGTTTTAGATTTTCTTCAGATTTCTTTCAACAATAAATATGATCTTTACTGTTCACTTATTCTGTTTGGCTAACCTCACACACTGTCCAAATAAGAATATAGTATTATGAAACTTTTGCTGGATTTATTTCCAGTTACTTTATATGTGTTGTGCTAGTCACTTCTTTGAGCCAGCAGCATTTAGAAGTGCAGCTTGCTTCTACACATTGATTTTTCTCTAAAGTGACTCACTAATCTGTCTTATGAACCTAGCAATTTATTTATAGGTATTTGGGGATTTCTACATAGATAACCTTTAAGCAGTGACAGTTTTGTATTTTCCTCCAGTTTTTACTTTTGTTTTGTCCTATTGCATGGGCTAAAACCTCTAGAACAATGGGACCAAGTGGCGGCTGTGGGCATTCCTAACTTCTTCTTAACCTTAGAAAGGAGTCTTTGAAATCTAATAAAGTGTGCCACGTGCCTGCATGAATTCATCACAATGAATTCCACCTTATGCATGATTATAATGTACCAGTTAAAAAATAAATAACTAGAAGGGAGACTAGAAGTATAAGAAGGAAATAAGGGGAGGGAGAACAGATAGGAAAGGGGAGTACTAGGAAAGAAGTGGAGAAATTATTATGTGCATTTATGAGCATGTCACAGTGAACCCCACTATTATGTATATTATAATGCACTAATTAAAACATTAAAAGTATTCCTTTGAGTATTTCATCACTAGGTATCTCTTTGTTGTGGATTTGGTATAAATGTCCTTTATCAGACAAATAAAGTCTTATTATTCATTGAATTTACTAAGAATTATTCTTTTTTTAAGTCAAAAAGAGATGCTGAAGCTTATAGAATTCATTTTTCTTAACCCATTGAGAGGGTGGGGAGGCTACTGGGGATTAAATCCTGGTCACTTAATCACTGAGCTACATCTCCAGCCATTTTTATTTTTTATTTTGAGATGGGGGTCTCACTAAGTTGCTTAGGGTCTTGCTAAACTGTTGAGGATAGTTTTGAACTCACCATCCTCCTGCTTCAGCCTCCCAAGTGAACATATTGAGAGTTATTTAAATTCTTTAATGTGTTTTGGGCAATATACTATATTAATCTATAGTATTAAATCAACTTTGCACTCCTGACACAACAAAACTTGATCATTAAACACTATCTTTCTTAGAAGCATCTGGATTTTGTATGGTACAAATTTGATGGGATATTTGCATCTGCATTCATGAGGAGAGAGGTCTATACTTTCTGTTTCTCCTGACCCCCATGCCTTCTTGTCCCGTTTCTGTTATCAAGGTCATGCTGCCTCATGTAATGAGTTTGGGAGTGCTCACTCTTCCTTCAAGAGAAAGAATTCACATGGCATTGCATTACTGCTTCCCCAGCTATCTGGTCGAGCCACTCGGTCCTGATATGAAAGTCCAAGGTCTCCCAGAATTGGCGGAAATCTTAGGGTGAAAGCCAGCCTTGGAGCTCATCCACCTTGCAGGATTCCAGCTCTGCTTCAGCTTTGGCCTTTCAGATTCATTTCTTTTGTGTTAGCTCAGCAATGCACTTAGAAAGATTTTTTGAGTATTTTTTTTGGCAGCCTCTGGTATTGGAACCAGGTGGTCTATTATACTGCCAGACTTGGAAATCCCGGGGGCTGTGTTCTCCCGATAACATCTGACCTGCCTTTATTTGTAAGACCGTGTCTCCTCAAGCCCATCATGGTGTCTCAGGTATATAGTAGAGGCTCAGGTAATATTTATGAAATGAATAAATGAATACTACAAATGAATTAAACATATTTTGTTGCTGTCCTTGTAGTAATACATTATAATTTTACTAACATGCTAATCACCTCTGTAGCACTATCAGCTTTTGAAGGATGTGAAGCTGTTTATATCTGTTTATATGTCTTCTCATCCCCAACGTCTAGCACATAAATATACTGAATAAATGAGTGAATAAATATACAGATAAACCCATCTCTGTAGTTAATTTGAATATATGTAGGTTAAATTTTACCCAGATGCTTTCTCATCTGCTACCAAATCGGTAATTAATGCAATGCAGGGAAACCAAGATGTAAATTATTGAATTCTGCAGCAAAGTAAATTTACTGTCATTTAATTGGGTGTATCTCCCGTTCTGTAGAGTTGCTTATGTAAAGCTCAGATAATTAAAAGCCCACAGTGAGTTGTTCCATAGCGCTTAGGGTGCTTTTTTCCTTCCTGCCCCCAGGCAGCTAGTTTTGGGCAACAGACGTCCAGCTCACATGTGTTATGTGAACAAAGTTATGCTTCTTGACAACATGCTCAGAACTTCATCACTGAAAGAGACAGACTCAAACAGCCCTGTGCCTGGTGACCACCATGCCACACCTATGTCCTTACCAAAGCTGTCTGCAAATAGAAACTGGAGTCCTATGAGATAATTTTTAAAGCCACTGTCATTTGAAATGATGACTTCCTACAGTGTACTACCAAGAAATTAAGATATCAAAAATCAATACCAATGTACATGTGTTTCTCTGAAGGAAAGCAAATGCATGTGCAATAACTGACGGCATTCAGTATTTCTTTGCAGTACTGGACACTGAAGCCAGGGGCACTTCACATCCCCAGTCCCTTTTATGTATTTATTTTGACACAGGGCCTTGCTAAATTGCCCAGGCTGGGCTTGAATTTGCAATCTTCCTGCCTTAGCTTCCTGAGTAGCTGGGATTACAGGTCTAGACAGACCACTGCACCCCTGCCAGCATTCATTCTTAAAGGATATGGAAAACAGATCAGTGGCTCAGTGACCCAGGGTGTGTGCTCCTGCTCACAGCGCTGGGGATGTAACCCAAGCTTTCATACCAAGCATTCACTTGACCACTGAGCTACAGCCTCCAGTCCCCTTCAGCAGTTTTCCAAGTTTGAAAATATCAAGATGCTTCTTAAACCTGAGAATTTAGAGAAGATAAACCAACAAAACACAAATTCACAAAACATTACAGAATCTTGCAGAAAATATGTGATCCCTAAAAAGGAAAACAAAACAAAAAAAAAATCCAGGATAAAGATTAGTTACCAAATCAAAATAATTATTTTCCTATGTATAAAATCTTCAACAGTAGAAGAATTCCACACAAATAACTTATCGTCACAGAGTAAACTCATTTAATTTGCTAAATTTGCAGTAAATGTGCGGTAATCTGAAGCCAGCCTTCTCTGTCCATTGTTGGGTTTGCTTTTGTCTCCCACAGACCAACAAGAGCACAGGGGTTGAGTTAAAACACAAGCAGAAGAATGGTTCGATTCTGGGGAAAATATCACTCTTTCACAGAAATTATTTTTTAGCTGTTATATCATGTGTGATATCTTGGCTCCATCTTGAGCTCTTAATAAAAGATTCTTATGAAACTCCTGCCTTTAATAACTGCAATAGTGAATTTAGCTACCCCAAAAGTATTTAAAGTAAACGAATTTGCTCATTAATCATCATTACGCTTGCAAGAGAATCAAGCAAATAACCTTTCAAAATGTTTCTAAGGTCAAACTTCAAATCGCTCCTACAACTTTCAAATACTGAATTTTGAAAGGTGGTTTACAAATATATGCACACACTGTAGCAAGTTAATTAAAGCAGATTTTAATTACACCATTATTCAATTTATCATTTTAAAGTTACAAAAGCAAATGTGAACGCTGATCCACTTCTATACAAGCTTGAGGGGGCATCAGTCTTAGGATGGAGCTGGAGCCATTTGTGTGCCTACAGCTAGGAAAGGGACACACTACTCATTCCTACCAAGATTTGTTGGAAAAGGTGAGAAAAATTAGAGGCATCTTTTATCCCATGTAGGAATATGTAGGAATGAACATACTGCAAAACAGCAACTGTGGAAATATCAGAATTCATCTCCATTCCACAACTGCATGCTTAGTCCTCACCCAAGGATATTAACCTTGGACTGAACCTGTATTTTCAGATATACTCTGTAATTCTATACATTGTTTTACCCTCTACCCTAACATCAGTATGACTTTCACAGTTTGCTTGGATTTTTCCAATACAATGACCAAAATGATCTTTATTATAAGAAAATCATGATAGTTTTTTATGTTTTTATCAGTGCATTTAATTTTACATAATTGTGGGGTTCATTCTGACATATTCATGAATACGTATAGTATAGTTTGCTTCGTTTCAGTCCTCAATACTACCCCTTCCCTCTTCTCTTCCCCTACCCTGATTCCCTATCCTCATTCTGTGGCGCTTCCTTCTATAATTTACTTTTAAAATTGGTGCGTTATAGTTATACATAAAAGTGGAATTCGTTGTGATATATTCATACATAAACCTAATATAACTTGGTCAATTTTATTCTGCAGTTCCTTCCTCCCTCTTGATCTCCTTCCTCTCCTCCACTGTTCTCCTTTCTATGAGATGCCTTTTTAAAAACAATTGCTTATTTATCTCTAACTGCTGCATATGAGAGAAAACATTTGACCCTTAATTTTCTGAATCTGGTTTATTTCACGTATCATGATATGTCTCCAGTTCCATCTATTTACCAGCAAATGGTTTAATTTATTTCCTCTTCATGGCTAAGTAAAACTCCACTAGGTATGTATACCACATTTTCTCAATCCATTCATCTGTTGAGGGCACCTAGGCTGGTTCCATAACTGACTATTGTGAACTGTGCTGGTATAAACATAGGAATGCAGGCATCACTGCAATAGGCTGATTTTACTATTTTTGATAGTCCTTTTTTGAGGTGATTCAAATTTAGGGGTTTCAGAGTAAGAGAAATTTTCTCCCTTTCTTTGATGGCTGCCATGGAAATGGACACTTTCTTCCTTACTTATGATAAAATTAGTAAAAATCAAATGAGTGTAATTAGCAGTCTCAGAGGATCACCCACCACCAGGTCCCAGCATCTCTCAACTAGGACCAATTACAACTGGTGAAAGCTCTCTGGCTCTTGCCACGCCACCTCTTTCTTGCAAACCTCTTCATTTTTATCAGCATTGACTGCAATCCATTTCCCTGATGGCTTTAATAATGTCCCAGCTCCCTTGAAATGCATATAGCAGGAAATGGAAATATGATCCGGGAATTTCAAATCTCAAACTGCAATTCACAGATATCTCTCTTTTTCTCTCTCTCTCTCTCTTTCCCCTTCCCTCCCTCCCTCCCTCTTTTCTTTCTTTGTCTAGAACACCTGACAAATATAACAGATTAGACAAGACAGTCTCCTAGAACCTATTCCAAATGTTAAAAAAAAAAAAAGAGCAGAGCAAGAGCACCTCAGCTATGAACTGCTGCAGCTTGTCAAGGTTTTGTTCCTCCTCGATTATTTCCTGCCCCTGTGAGTCTGAACTTGATCTTAGCATTCAGAGAAATGGCCCCATGTGAAGACTGAGCAGAAAATACCTAAGGAAAATGTCTCTGGGTATTTTGTTATGAGATCGAAGCTTCATAAATCAAATGTAACACAGTCAATTCATGTGATATATATATATATATATATATATATATATATATATATATATATATATATATATATATATATAACCAAAACGAGGATAACGTGAATAAGCACTTAAAACAGAAAAACATAATTGTGCTTTTCTAATATCCAACATATTCTTGATTACATGTTATCAACTAGGTACCCGGAGCATAGTTACAACTCAATAAATATTTCAAGACAATGAAGACAAGACCCCAGTTGGAAAAGGCAGAATACAAAACAAGAATTGTGTCCACCTGAATAATGACAGGAGAAATAAACACTGCCATTCCAGCAGGCAACATGTTTTTGTTTTTGTTTTTAAACCTGTCTTCCCCTGGTTCCTTAAAACTACATGCAATACTACTGTGAAACAAAGTTATTGGGTAAATCGGTGGTTTTATCCACTACTTACTGAAGTCAGTAGCTAAGATCCACTTAGCATTCTTATTGAGGAAAAATAAATAACTCTAAGAAGTCCTTGACATGTTTTAAAAAAGAAGATAAAGAAAAACAAGTTTTACTGCAAAAAAAAAAAAATGCCTACATGCAATTTATATCTCAAGTAAAATATTTTAAATCTTCTTACTCAAGAGTATCTAATGATGAGACTTCCAGGCCTAAATTAACAGAGCCACTTCTCCTTGATACAGAAATAGGTTCCTATTGATCAAATTCAGCAGAGGGCAAACTAAGCAGTCTTGTCTGCCCATCTGTATGTGTTTTGCCAGCTCAGAATATCCCTAAAGAGGAGCAGAAGTGCTTGGAATCAATACTGTCCAATCCAATTTTTTTTCATGGCTATCAAAGAGAGTTTGGTAATTAAGAAGCAATTCCATTAAAATGTCTAGTACCTATACTATAATCAACAGGGACTCAGATGATTCTCTGTTTCTGAAATACTATTTATGTATTCACTTTGTATATTACATTTATATAACTGCCACATTGTCACCAAGTAAATAACAATTTTCTTTCTACCGGCTGAGTTGCAAGTTAAGAGAAATTACTTTATATTGTTTGAGATGTGGGATTATTTTAAAGAGGACCACCCTAGGATTATGAGGCTGGTGATGCAATTTAAGTATTTTAAAGATAAATGTCATTTAAGTATTTTAAAGATAAATGTCAATCTGGCCACATTCAAATAACAGAAATTTTCCAATTAAAGAATAAGTTTCAATTTGATTCCTAAAATATACTGCAGAGCTAAACCAATGTAAAGATCAGGGGTTCTAACCAGTTATAAAGCTAGTCACAATCAGCCTCTGTATGCCTGATATACTTTGAAGTCACTCAGATCAACATTTTTTAACCTATTATTTACTTTATTAAAAATTGCAATAAAATAGAGATATATTGATTGTTATAGTAATAACTCAGAAAGATTAAATCATTTAAAAATATGCATCGTAGGCAAATATACAATGGCTACATTTTCAAAAGGAAAACTCTAGACAGCAGCCAAATACTTAATCTGAAAAGAAAAAAAGATATTTAAAATCATAACTGTACAGTCAAATCTATTACTTATGTCAATAAAACATATGTAAGTATATGTAAATTTTTATAATTTCATATAAATTATCAGATAAAACAGATTAGAAAAGAAAATTTCCATTTAAATACCATCATCCCTGGAGACAAGGGGAGGGGAAACCATTGCAAAAACTCCAAATAATATGTCACTTTTTAAGATAATTTTATAATAAGTTGGAATTGAAACTGTGCTCTAGAAACTTAAGATGAAAGAATTCCAGGCTGATGAAGTTAAGGACATGTATAATAATAGATATTAACAGAATGCATAAATAAGATTAAACATTGTATAAACTCATCACTAAAGAAAACACACTTAATGATAACTTGGGAAAATGCTTTTGCACATCAGTAATTTGTGTAATTGTGGGGGATGCTGGACATTCAAATCTCAATAAAGTGGGACCATCTGAAAACTGATTACAAATGGATAATGCATGTCTTGATTAATCTGTTCACTTTTACACAGCAAAAACGATTGACAACACAGGTTCAAATGCTGGCTATATGGCTAGATTGATCCAGTCTTCAACATTACAGAGATGCAATTATAACAAAAGGATCAAAACACTGGTTATTCAATCATTTTATAACGAGTGGAATTACTGTATCCATTTTACCATAACCAAATAAAAAGACAGAAAATAAATTTGTTCTTTTAAAAATTTTCCTAGAAGAATTGAGCTTTCATAATTCCACTGAAGCCTCAGAGTGCAACTAAACACATATAACAAAAAGCCTTCAGTAAAAGGGACTCTCCCAAAATTACAGCCTAGCTTCACCACCTCACCAGGACAACTCAGAGCTTTCAGTGTGAAACTCAAGAAGCCTACATTTAACCAGAAGCTTTTAAAAGACATTCAGACATTTTCCCACAGTAATTCCACTGGCCTGCTTACTTCTGTTTCATAAGAGCATGGGTTTTCTATTTCTATTACAAAGCCAGCATCAAAGAGTTTAAAACTGACCTAAAATCCAATGGATGACCTGAGTATGGATAAATAGTTCATACTGGTTTATGGACAGGGCCAAGTTTTCCATCATAGAACCACTAAACTTTTCTTTCAAAATCAAATTAAAGCTACTAAAAGTACCCAATGATTCAAGTTTAAGTCTTAAAAGCATCTAATTTTTTAAAACTTTTTTTAACCTATCAATTAATTCTGCAGATCCAAATGCATGGCCCACACAGTAGACACTCAATAAGGATAGATTGATGTTCAGTAATCCCCTTGCAGTAATAAAAATGTTATTCTACAGAACTAGCATTTATTGGGGATCCACTTACCCTAAGATCCCTTGCTTTATTTTGACACATTTTAACATCATGCAAAATCGATACCTTTTAAAGCAAAGTGGTCTTGGTTAATATACATTGGTAAAATTAGCAGTCATACTGACAAAAAGAGAAAGAAGAGAAAGTTGATTCCTAAACCAGAAAGCAAGAACAATTTATATCACTCACCCTCCTACACAGTTAATTTCTTTCAGTTCAATTTATTTCAGTATATGAAGGATATTCTATACTCCTGTTTGGTGGGCATAAAAGTAGATATCATAGATTTAGGTTTGAATAATATCATTCCCTGATAATAACAGAAGTAGCAAGAATAGAAAACAAGATGCAAGCCAAATAATTAGCTACTGGAGTCAAAATCTTAAAGTACCTGCTTTCCCACTATAGCTAACACCGTTCTCATGATAGGAAGATCTAATGCCCATGGTGACTCACAGTCAAACCGCCTGAAAATGGATCCTTCCATCCATTAAAAATAAATAAATAATGTTTTAAGTTGTAAACAGGAAGCTCTGCTACTTTAGCAGATGTCCAGCCAAGTGAAGACAGAGCATCACACAGGAACAGATTTTAGTGTTATAATCAATGCAACTTAAAAACATTGATCTAACACATATTCAGTATTATGAATAATCATTGTGCTGCATGGTAATTAGAGATAAATGTGAAGCCATTCACATAAATGACTGTAATTAATGTTAGGTTTACATAGCAAAATCAGATTTTCATAATACTACATTTTTCATTAAATTATCCCCCAAAATCAATCTCTGTGCTCATGTTATGTCTGTGCTTTGGTTTTTGAAAAAACAAAGGTCCCAAACTTTTCTCCTCATGACTGGTGGACACTGTCACCCTATAAAAGTATATCACCCTATTATTATTTCATTAATAGCCAAGACTTAAGGTACATTTGGTTCTTAGATGTGCTCTAATGTCTAGAACCCTGATAGGCAGATTCCAAAGCTGAGCCTGGTACAACAATTCAAAATTGATAGCATCTGTTGCTCAAAGAGCCAATACTACCAAGACAGTGGAAACTTGGAGACGATGGGTAGGGACTGAGGAATAGAGAAAAGGAAAGAAAGACCCTTCCTTTTTTTCTCTCAGCCTCCTTCAAGGACCTCAAAAGTTCCTTCCAGTGACTGGGGTTGTGACTCAGTGGTAGAGCAGTTACCTAGCATGTGTGAGGCACTGGGTTTGATCCTCAGCACTACATAAAAATGTCTTAAAAATTTTTTAAAGTGTGTTTAAAAAAATTTCTTTCACTAAAACCCAAGAGGGAGAATAAGATAAAGGGGAAGATGCCTAGAAAGGGAAGTGTCTTAAAGTCATCTATAAGACATTTTATTTCTATTTTAATGCTTTGATTAAACTTGACTCTTATAACTATGGATGGCAGAAGTTGACAAAGTCATATTTAAATTTTCCCAACTATTCAGAGGTAGAGATAAGAAAGGGTTTTATGGGGTGGAGGTGCTCTGTTGCAAATATAGTCTTCCTGTCCAATTGATGTCCTGGTGTAGGGGGACTTCAAGGTTTCCTGAATGAGCAAAGTAGCCAGTAGCTAATAAGATGGCTTGTGGCTATAATAAAAATCCTAGAACCAATTTGCTGCTACTCCTAGTATTTCTGAAAGAACACCCTGGGTTTATCATTGGGAGGAAAGAGGATGGAGGATGGGCCCAGTTATTTGCACTTGACAGTACTGTGAGACAATATTCATGATGTTTCTGGGCATCTGATATCAGTTTCTGTGCCAGCTTAAATTTTCAAGGTGTTTGTGTGAAGTTATGGTGTAGACATGGTTTGTCCTCCAAAGGCTCATATGCTGGAAGCTTGGTCCCAAGTGTGACAGTGTTGAGGTGAGGAACTATTTAAGGCAGGGCCCAGTGGAAGGTGATGGGGGCTCCATTCCGTGATGGGATGAATGCCTTCCCATGGGAGTGGGTCGGGTCTCATGGGAATGAGTGGATTGTCATAAAGTAAGGCCACCCATTGTTTGCCTTCCCCTTCACCTTCTGCATGCAGACATCTTCCTGTCTGCTTATCTGTCATTTGTGACACAGCCAGGGGACCCTCACCAGGATGCTGGTACAATGCTATTTGATTATTTCAGCCAAATAAACCTTTTTCCTTGATGGCACGCCTAGCCCCAGGGATGGCAACTCAAAATGGACTAAGACATATGGCAAAGAGTCTTAGAAGACAAAGATTTACATCCATCCAACTGTAAATTACCCAGGGTGTCTATCCTCAAGGGTCCTGGGCTATGCCAAAAATCCTTGTGGCACAGCTTCTACCTGGGCCCATGGGGCTTAGGGGAAGAGGAGTAACTACAAAGCTCATGCCACCTGTCATAACATGAGTAAAGAACACAGGGCCTGTTGTCTTTTGCCAGCCTGCATTAAATTAGGGCAGGCAAACTTGTTAGCTTACAAGGGTAAAAATCACATCTTCACAATTCTTTTGGGCGGCAGAGTAGAAATTTGTTATGGAATTTCCAATCTCCTCAGGAAAAAAAAAAAATTATAAAGGAATGTCTTATCCCAGTGCAGGTGGTTCAGGTGCGAGAATAAACAGCCAGGCAGCAAAGAATTCTCCAAGATTTTGGAGGAAGTCATATTTTCCTAAACAACTTAAAAATTCTCTTTAAGTGTACATTAGAAAAACGTGTTTTATTATAAGACAAGACTCCTTTTTAATTCCCGATAGAATAATCAGTAATTCAAATAATGTTAAGACATTCAGGAAATGAACACCTTAAAATTCACGTTTTTAAAAGAGAACAGTGATGATACTGAAAATCAGATTGATTATTGCTCAAATTAATTAGCAGTCTGTCCACAAAATTAAGCTGAATGCTTTTCCTGTCAATGGATTTTTGTCAGTCTTTTGAGAAGAGAAAAGAGAGCTTTACAATCCTTTGGAGTAAGGAAAAATGTCCTTCGGCACTTGGGTTCTCATTGCTCAGCTCCGTCATTTGTTTGGAGCACCGATTCAATAATACTGTTCCCAAACATGGCTCTTTACCCTCAAGTTCTGAACAGGTTTACTGTATAGATTGTGCTGATGGTTATGTTCTTCTTGGTTAATTAACACTCCACATTTAATTCTGCATTACATAAATACCAGTAAAGAGAGTGAAAAATAAAACTAGATGCAAATTTTATGTTCATTGCCATGTGAAAATTAGGCCATAGGAAAAAATTCCTGGCTGGGTTCAGAGTTACCTTGTGCCAGCTCGAGCCTTGAAAAAAATGTTCAATTATTTTCCACCAATTCAACAGAGGTAAAAACTATCACATAAAACCAGACTAAACAAAAACAAGTCAATGAGGCTGCTACACATGAAGCTTCATACAAATGAAGGGCTGTCAAAACATTTCAAAATGTCAGAAATTCATTTAGAAATTTACAGTATCTGATAAAAAAAAAAAAAAAAAGAAAACCTTCCCAGCATAAAATTTGTTTTCTGTAAAATTTAGTCCCAACCTCTCATTATCACCAAAAGATCTGTCTTCTCAATTTCTAGAACTATATCTATAATGTTAATTTGCAGAGCATAGCATCTGCCAGTGCTGTGTCCCTAGGTGCCTACTTGATTACAGTGTTTGAAGATGGCCTAGAAGGACAAAACTGTACACAAAAAACAATCAGCTCTGCACAAGACGGCTCTGCAGAATCATCTTTAAACATGCATAAATCAGAGATGCATTTGTGTTAGCTAATCACTACTAATGAGGCTTGAGCAGAGAATTCAAACTTCAATATTTAGCTAAAATTCTGAAGTGTAGCATCTGAATTAAATTAATACCATTGCTTAGAAAGCTAAGAGAAGGCCTTTTACATTTTGCAATTTTCATATAAACACTCATAGGTAACATGGTATGGCAACCTTTAGATTAAAACACAAAGAGATGCAAAAACATTCTTGCTGATATTGAAAATCCAAAATAAAAAAAGAACAGCTTATCCTTTTTGAGGATAAAATTATATTACCTATAGCAACATCATTAGGGTTTTTTTTTTAATAGTAGAAAAATGAGTAAGATGATTACCATTCATCCATTCATTTCCTCCCTCTAATATCAGGTGATGTTTAATATGTTAGAAGAAATAATGATCTATGAAACATGAAAAAGAGCAAGAAATAACATAGCTTAAGTATAGCTGCTGTCACAGAAGACTAAGTCTGCGTCTATAATGCTGTTTAGTCTTTAGATATGGCAGAAATTGACTACTGATCCCATTGAGACCGCCACATGGAGGTCTGAAGTGTCCCCATTGTGACTCACCAACCACAGTCAGTGTTTGTCTAGCACTGGTATATTTGATTCCCGCCCAGACTGTTTTGCCAGTATCATAATTTCTCCTCTTTAGCAGAGATGCCAAATGCTCTATGACGGCTACAACTGCACTTTTGGCCACATCTATTTCATAATGAGCAAGGACAGTCACTGCCTTTTCCTTGGCAAAGAAAATAAGGCCACAGCATAATTTCTTATTAATCATAGGCTCTATTTCTATGGACAGGTTAGCCAAAAACTTCTTGGGCAATTTGTGTGCTCAAGACGATCATCTCAACTTCTTGTGGAACTGGTAAATATTTGCACTAAAAAATGAAAGAGAGATGGCCAGTCTCCAGGGTATGGGAAAAAATACTCAATAGTCATTCAAATCCCAGCCAGCAAAAAGAGTTTCATGGTAGGCAAGCAGGGGGTCTCTATTCAATACAAAATATGTTTAAAGCCATCTTTATCTAAAAATAAGCAGATCTCACAATAAGTCTGTGAAAAGTCAAATATGGTGAGATTTCTCACAAACATCAATGTTCTGTTGAGATGAATAGACAAGTTTTTAAATAACCCTCAAATCATAAAAGTTCCTATGGCAAATACCAGTGGGAAAACAAGAAAGCAACAGTCTATCAAAAAGGCTCATAATACTGATAAAAAGCCAGCTTTACACCCCCCTCCAAAAATGCCTTTATATCTCTCAGAGAGCAAGTTTCCAGATTCACTAAGCTACCACTGAGCGAAATAGTTGAGTGAGGTCATCAGGCAAGTTCCCTATATAACGACTAGTTGGGTCTTTGGGAGCAGAAGGTGTAACTACGGAGAAGGGATAGGAATAAAAACTTCTCTCTCACCTGAGTCTGCTCTTGATGTGATTTTGAAAATCTGTAGCTTTCCTAAGGCCAATTAGACTTCTAACAATATAATGACAAGCATAACACTTTCATCATGCAGAAATTTCAACTTTCAAGTTGCATGATTCCTTTTTAGTAGGAGAAGGGCAACAGAAGTCACGCAACACTGCTCAATGTCTTTGGAAACTGTTCCTAAGAAGCAAGACTATTGTGATAAATAGATAGACAGCATTCTCTTTAATACAGAACATGTGGATTTTTATAGTTTTCTGAAGATTTAAATATACATACCCAGACAGATATGCATAGATATGTATGTATTGTATATATACATGTGGAGATATATATATATATATACAGGGATATGGTCTCTTAAATGTAAGTCTGTTTGTTTATTTACCTATTTATTTGAGATTTATCATGAACCCAGACAATAAAGTGTTCAGTAACATCATTTGGTAATAGTGCAGCCATTGTTCACAAAATAGAGCACAGTAAGGAATTTGGAAGCCTGAGTCCAAAAAGAATCCTCCCTTGTAGAAATTCTGCAAGTGTTGAAATCATTCAGACTTGTAGCAGACCCATGAATATTATTTCTCCTTGATTTGCTTTGTGGATATCATAAAGCAAGTGTAAGCATTGTCTTCCTAGGTAGAAAGGAGAGGGAGCATTTTGGACAACAGTTCATACTCAGCGTGATCATATAAAAAGCTTCTAGACTATATCTATTCAACTTGATGGTGAGAAAATGGAGAACAGAAACTATTACTCATCCAAAAATAGATGCTCATTCTGTGCCTGCTAAAGTGTTAGGCATGACACACAAAGATGAACTAAACAAATAACCTTTTAGTCCCATGGAGACAAACTCAATTCAATATAACTTAGGTGCTACGGAAGACCTATAGGAGCGAAGAGGAGGAACACTCAGTTGAGAACGCTTAGGTGGGAAGGGTCCCCAGGGAGGTTCTCTGGAGTTGAGTCTGGAAATCGAGTGGATTAGGAGGAAGGAAAACTTTGGGAGCATTAGGTGAAGGGAAACAGCATAGAGGCAGAGAACACTATTCGTTAGAAGCCCATGGGGCTTGGGGTAGCTAAGAGCATTTCTGAGTATTTATTTGATGTCCTTCCTGCAGTAGATATTGGAAAAATCCAGGAGACAGCTGTGTGTAGGGAAAAACAAGGACTGAAAGCCAGACCAGAGGCAAACAGAGGAGCAGTGGGTGCCATTCCAATGTCGTGGTTTTCAGTTGTAGATGCTCAAAAAAAAGGGGGAGAGGGGAATTATAAGTAAGAGGAAACTATGATCATACTTGCATTAGGGAGGCATTTTGGTGGTATATATGAGGATAGTGACAATGATTGATTAATAAACAGATACAATTAACTGGGTCTATGTAAGGAAGTACAGAATTTAAGGCAGTAAATGTATGTGTAATGGGCAGATTTTTTAAGAAAACCCATAAGCCTTGTGCCAAGACAGCAAATAAGTTATATAATTCTCAAGGTTTTTGGTGAGAACCAAAGGTAAGAGGATGTGGGAAGGGAAACAGCTCTGGCTTCCACAGCTGCATTTGCTTCACCATAGACAACCAGGCCAAGAGTCTCCACAGTGATAAAAGTCGAAGGTGTGTTCAGAGAGGAGAGCTCCCCCGCCCCCCAGTACAGGGAGATGGGAATGAAGGAAGCACAGGCTCTGGAGGGACAGTACCCAAGGACAGGCCTTCTGGGAGCTGAGGATGAGTCTCAAGGGGAGGAAGGCCTGGCTTTGAATGGTTCTGAGTGAGGAGAATTCACAGTGAGCTCTGCCTCAGCTGGTCAACCTGTTGAAGGGGTCTAAAGTAGAAATGGCTGTCTTGCTGAGGGTCCCCCTCTAGGAACCAGGGAAAGCCCCCACCACAGATGAGAACGAAAGGAAAGGTGACCAGATTACCATAGCACCAAGTGAAAAGTGACTACTGGAATAATCTAGATAGTGAGGGCTGTTGCTAAGAAGTGGACAAGCTGGAGATTGTAGAGGAAGAAGAAAAGAGGACCTGGGAACCCCTAGGAGAAGAGAGGTGTGGAAATGAGGGGACTTCAAGGATACTGCCAGATAATGACGTGGATGATGAACTCAGTAACTGAACTAAGGAACAAGGAGCAAGGTCACATGCAGAGGGCAAACTGATTGCCTTTCTGTATCTCAGTTTCCCTTCCATATCTACAGAATGAAGGGGTTATCCTGGTGGCTCCCAAAGTCCACTCCAGAGTTGGCTGACTCTGCAAATAAGCATTCATTGAGAGTAGCGAACATCTCACTTTCGTCTAATGGAGCTCACCCACACAGATCTAGATCTCCTGGACCCATCAACATGCTTGTTCCTTCCCACTGCCAAAGATGTATATGAATCCAGCAAGAAAGAAACCACCAGAAAACTAATAATGAAGCCCAGTGTGAAGCTGTCAGGAGGGCCAGTCCCTTTTAAGAGGGTGATCGTACCACAGACCTTGTCAATTCCTTTCCAAAACCATTCTGAGAGGGAAAAATAACAGAGATCATGCAAAAGTATAAATACTCAAAGGTGTTAGCTGCACAAGTCAACATGCATGAGATGCTACTGATTAAAGGTAACCTCAGTTCATTGGTCTAAAAAACAATATATATAAAAATTTTAATTTAGAATCTTTTCCTTTTTTAATTGATTTTTTTAAGAAAAATAAATGACAGTGGAATACATTACAATTCTTATTACACTTAGAATGTGATAGACATCATTATCCAAAGTACATGTATGAAGACATGAATAGGTGTCCACATACTTTATATAGAATTCTTTTTCATCAAAGCATATACATTAGGATTTATATTCACTTATATGAATTCCAAAAACAAAAAACTTCTTAAACAATTTAACGTTGTAATTTTAAAATAATTATTACTTTTACCAAAGTGATACAGAGGGAAATCCATAATACGGTATGCTCTCATGGGGCTTGTTGTAAGTCTGTAATAAATATTGCTATGCTACTGAAGGTATTTTGGGTTTACCAAAGTATTCACCATCTATAAGGCTTCATGTTATTTTTTTAAGTATAAATTTTAAATACAAATAAACAAAACTCATTTGGGTGTCATATACTCTGGTCACTAACACCCATGTCAAGCTTCCCTTGACACAGTTTTTGCCCAACTGATTGTTTTATTTCATAAAAAATGTAATAGCTTCAGTGTTTTCTTCTTCAGTAAACACTAGGTGATACCTGGTTCAGTGCTTTTCAGCACAAAATTACACCGAAGAAAAGCCAATGTAATAGGTTTGACCTATTATTTTTACCTATTTCTTTCCAATTTCCACAACCCATTGTACCATTGAGCATCTCTAATGTGGGGTAATTCATTTCTGACTCTCTACAATTGACCCCTAAATACGCTGAGGTCGTTCGCTACACTTGATACCCCCATTTTTTAAACAACTTCTCACATTTAGATGATGTTTTATTTAGACAGAGAATAGTATGCTCTAAATCTTCCAATCTTCAGAGAATATGTTTACAAGATTCAGGTGCAGTTTGAAATGAAAGAAAAAGGAAAAAAAAAAAAAAACTTCAAAAGTGCTGTTTCAGCACACACCATCCATTCTATCTATTTATAAGAAACTACTAGATGAAACCTTTGGTCTCACATCACAATCCTGAGAGATGTCACATATAAATAGCAGAGTAACAATATCTGTTTTATATACCATATAATTGTATACTTTATCATGCTCAAACCTTTTTATTCCTCATAAAAAGGTGAACTCTACTAAACTTATTCCCACATAAGAAACTCTATTATTTAGGTATCATACTGAACTCAGAAAGCACAGAATAAAGTGTCATTTATGTATAAACCCGTTTGTGTTCCATTACAAAAATGAAAATTGTAAGATTTTAGCATTAAGAAATAGAGATAGATTACTCAATTATTAGGCTGTATATAATACTCAATTTTTGTTCAACATACAGAAGCAAGAATAAGCCCTCACCATTGAAGTAAATTTTAGTTAAACATGTAACATGCATTGGTGGAGAGTGTTATTATGATGAAGACTCTCCTAGAGAGTCTCACAGCTGGGTCAACATACCACATGTTAAACGCTCTTCCCTGGTCAAGCCCTGGAGGCCATAGGTCTAACTATTCAGGTTGCATAGTGCTTCCCTTCAGAAACCCTGACCCTGGGCACCTATTAGATTAGATAATTAAAATTGTGATTTTGATCCAAGTCCGTGATTTAAAAGCACATAGCTCAGAAGGATCTATAATACAAAGAAGAGGCATCTCCTCATCCTTGCCCCCTCTCCACTCCATCAGCTGGTATGGAAATCTGTAAGATGGGAGCAATGATAGTGCCAGCTGTTCCCATGTGAACACCTAGAGCAGTGTTAAAATCACAGCACACCCTATGTACATGTAATTTGTGATGATCATTAGTTTATAGTATCAGGACCATCCCAAGTCTAGAATGGCTCTATTTGGCCCTTACAGCTAGAATTAACTCTTTGCCTGCAGGTTAACTTCAGAAGCTGAACACTAGTAAGGAGAACTTATTTTATTACAGCCATGGGGAAAATGTTCATTTCTCCATTCAAGGAACAAATATTTACCAGGAACCTGCTTCAGGCCAGACACTGCTCCATGCTGGGAGCAGAGCAGTGGACAAGGCCATGTTGGTAATTATATTCTAGCCAGGAAGAAACAACAGGTAAACCAATGAGGGCTCCATTTTAAACAGCCATTGATGTCATGGATCCCTGTTATGCCCTGTGAATTTGGAAGGAAAATGTTCAAAGAATCATTCTGTTGACATCACAGGATTGCTCAAAATTAGCCTACAATTTAGTTTGCTTCATATTTATATGATGCTCTCCTGCACGTTTTTCCTTTCTCCCTTCTTATTGAGAGGATTACACCTTATTTTTAATCTTGTTCTATATATTGTTTGATTTCTTAATCATAATTTGAATTGCAGTAGTTATTCCTATTTGGACCTTGATTCTTGTGAAACTGTTGGTTTTAACTAGCATTTCATTGTTGATTTTCTTATACACCATTTCTTTATGATAGTCTCCAATATCTTTTACTCCGAAATGCACTCTTTATTATAATGAATCCATCATTTCTCAGGAATCCTTCCTCCTGAATTGCTCTCTTCTCCCCTCTGGTCCCCCTAGATGTTCTATAGATACATCATCCTGTGATGTTTCTTACTGCTCCCTGGGATGTATTGGTTTTTGGAAACTTGTTAACTTTTATATTTTAATTCACATCTTCTTTTCCACTGCTGTGCATCTTCAATAACTTCTTAGGAATGTGTGTGTATGTGAAAAGGAGCAGTGTTAGGAAGCAGGTGATACAGAGCTTAGAAAACACAGTACAGGCTATGTAAATTTGGGGTTATACAAATATAAGTATTTATATAAGTATTGACATCTGAACTACTTCAACTATTATTACTTGATATAGAATTTTTGGCCAAATAATTTTGGAATTATTTGGAAGTCAATGCTCCGTTGTCTTCTAGAATCCCGTGTGCTAAAGAGCGGTCAGAAGAAAAGTGGATCTTCTTAGAAAATTTAATTCTATTTAACCTTGTATTCTAAATTTTTAAAATTATATCGTCACTCACATCAGCCCTCCATCTTTCAGTGTGAAAATTTGTGACAATTTTTAATTCCAGAAAATGTTCTGATATTATTTAAGATGTGTTCCCATCAATTTTTTCTCTTATTCATTATTGGAGCTCCTGTTAGTTGAACATGGAACATTATAAATTGACTTCTACATCTCCTTTCTCTAGTTCCTTGTTTTTTTATGCTGTATTCTTGCATAAAAATTTAACTTCCAAATCTTCTATTGTGTGTTACATACCAGTAATAATATTTTTTATTTTCAGAATTCTTTTTCATTCCCTGATTATTCACTTTTACAGCATTGTGCTCCTGTTTTATGGACACATCTCCCCGAGTACACCAATTATAACTTTTTTTATTTTCTGTGTTTTCTATAAACTCTATATCACCGGCTTCCTTTAAAGTTAGCTTTTTTTTTCATATTTTTGTAGGTCTTTCTCTCCAACACTGAGGACTTTCCTTAAGCATTTTGTGTTTCTTTGTTGTTCATTCATAATAATAATGAGGCTTCTGTGCTCCTGGGCTCTGTTAACTGGCAAATTCCACTTGAGGTGAACCAGTAAGGAGCCACCATTGTGCCAGTGGCTCCCAACCGCTACCACATGGAAAGTTTTGCCCTATGGTACAAACCTTCCTGTTAGTTTCCTTGGTTCTCCTCACCAGCCCCCCACAAAAAGTATGCTTATTTTTTTTAAAACCTTATTTTAGTTTGAGTTTCTGTAACAGATTACCACATCCAAGTGGCTTATAAATAACATGTATCTATTTCTTAGAGTTCTGGAGGCTGGAAATCTGAGATCAGGGAGTTAGCATGATTGAACTTTTAGAAAAGGTCCTCTTCCTGGTTTACAGATGGTGGTCTTCTTGATGTATCACATATAGAGGAAGAACAAGCTCACACTCTGTCCCTTTCTTTTAAGGGCATTAATTCCATTCACCCTCATGACCTGAATACCTACCAAAGTTTCCACCTCCAAATTCCAAAGCATTGGGATTAGAGCTTCAACATCTGAATTTGAAGGGACACAAACATTCAGCCTTTTTAAGCCCTCTGTCTATATTCTTAAACTCCAAGCAATAAATGCTGGAGAAAAGGTAGGGGACAAAGAGAATAATTATTCCACTTCAGGGTCCCTGTTTTCCGAAGCATTTCTCACTCCCAGCCATTTCTTCTTATATTCTTTGGATCAAACCATTGCAGCCTTTGCTGCTCCAATTAGCTATAAACACTCTTCTGTTTTATGTGAGCCAGTAGTTCATACCCCCACCTCCATCTCTTCACTAGTGTTTATGATACCATTTTTATCCCCTCAGTGTTCTGTTAACAAATTCCCTGAAATATGAGGAAGCAAAACCATGTGTTCAGTTTGCCATCTTAGACTAAGAATCCCCTCCTCTTTGTTTCTATATGAGGAAAATTAAGTTTAGTCACAAAGGGAGAAAGAAGACACAAATAGGTAGTACTAGGATGAAAAATGTTTACTAGTAAGAAAAATAGAGCATATCAATCCAGTGGTCCCTTCTTATCCGTGCAAGATACGTTCAAAAATCCCCAGGGGATGCTGAAGCTACAGATAATACTGAACACTTTATGTATTGTGTTTTTCCTACATGCCCTACATCAATGGCTAACAGTACTAGCTTTAATCTGTCCTTCCATGTTTTATTCCTTGGTGCCTCTTCCATAGTACTTGTCATGCAATTTGGAATTTTTATAAAGTGAAATAAAGGTCACTTGAACATGAGCATATCCCAACAGTCAATCTAATATCCCAACAGTCAATCTAATAATTGAAATTGTTACTAAGTGGCTAATGGGTGGGTAGTGCATAGAGTGTGGATACACTGGACAAAGGGATGATTCATTTTTCCAGGTGAGATGGGGCAGGATGGCATGAGCATTCATACTGCTACCTAGATTGGCACACAACTTGAAACTTAAGAATTGTTTATTTCTGGAATTTTCCATTTAATATTTTCAGACTAATCTTTTTTATTGATTTTATTATTTTTAAATACATGACAACAGTGGAATGCCTTACAATCCTTATTACACATATAGAGCACAATTTTTCGTATCTCTGTATATAAAGTATGTTTATACAGACTAATCTTGATCACGAGTAACTGAAACCTTGGAAAGTGAAACAATAGATAAGAGGGTACTACTATATATCAGCATCAGGACTAGGTTATTTGAAGGTGCAATAATTCATCGTGTCCAGAAGAGATTTCTAGCTATTCTATTTTTGTCTGACTCTTGTCTACTCATCTAAAGCAAAAGTTGAGCACTGATAGCCCCAAATGATCCAAACTGGCTGAAATAAATTTATCACATAACTGGAGAAGCACCTGATTACATTGTTATAATAGCAGCTCGGACTCTGAGTCACACCACAGACCCTTGTAATGCCTATGCAGGTAACTAATTTAGGGCTAACAGTCACATTATGCCCATTCTGAGCCAGGCATCATTCCACACATTTAAATACCCTAATTTAATAATCTTCAAACAACCCCACAGATCAAGGTTCACAGGAAACTGAGGCACAGCTAGTTCAAGTAATTTGCCCTGGTCACAGAGCTGCTAAACACCAGAGGCATGAAGTAAACACAGAATCTAGTTCCAGAATCTGTGCTCTCACTCCATATGCATGCTGTCTCCTCACTGTGATTTACAATTAGTTTTTTTTGAATTGTTTTACAAACCACCAAACATATGTCCCTTTGTAATTATAGTTAGCATTTCTCCCACATGACAAAAAGAACCATCTTGCTATAATTTAAGAGATTCCCACATCCTGTCTAAAATTAATATCTTGAATTTTTATAGTTTCAGAAGCACTCACACATATTTTTTTGGATGGATCTTAATAACAGATCTGTATGTGTGTTATTATAGGTTTCTAATGGATAAAATGGATCAAGGTCATGACCTAGAACCATAGCATTCTGGTTCTTATTCCGTTGTTCTTTCTACTAAAAGATGTTGCCTATATACAAACACAATTTCATGGAAAGTGCTTAGAGGTCACATATAATCACATTGTTTTAAATCAGAATTCTCAGCCACCCTACCACATTGATGATTTCTCAACACTTTTGAGGTGTTTCCTTAGAATCATCTACAAGCATTATTGGTCTGGAACAATTATGAAGTCTTTGCAATATGTTTTTACTGAAGGGGTCCTCATTGTAAGCATATTAACACTGAAATGTATTAATAGATGTACAATAGATCAAACAAGAACCAGAGAGAAGAGAAGGAAGACAATGATAGGGAAAGTCAGAGAGGAGAGAGAGAGAGAGAGAAAAGAAAGCACAAGACTAGAAGTTAGATCTGAATATAGATTCTGGTTCCACTGTTAGCCAGCTGTGTGACATTGGATAAGCCATTTCACCTTCTTGGACCTTATTTACAAAATAAAAACTTCACCTGAGAATATGCAACATGGGGAAATGCTAAGGCAAAGTCCAAGATTTCTATGAGAATATGATTAAAATTCACACATATACTAAATCCTTAGAAAGCTCTTGCTCCATATACTAAAGGTGGAGCAGAAAGGAAATCAAATTACTACACAATGAATAGAGTATATTAAGACACAGTAAGGAAATCAAATTACTACACAATGAATAGAGTATATTAAGACACAAGAACCAGCATGAACTGAAAGTAGACATCAGTCCCAGGACACAGTAGAGTGTATATTGAATGAGTGAACAAGTGGTAAGAAATATGTTTAGAGTAGTGAAACTCTTAAAAGATGAATGTTGCTGACATTTGTAAAGAGTAAGAAGTCATGACATCATAACAGAGTGTCCCCCAGCGAGTTCACTGTTGAAAGTGTTACTCCTCCCTAAGACAGGTTGGAGATTTCCAATAACATTTGTCTGTGCCTCTGACTGTCAAAGGAATTTATTGTGCATTTACACAAGCAAGAAAGAAAAATTAGAAAAGAGACCAATCCTCATACTTTTTAACATGAGGAGTATCCCCAGTAGGGTTTCTGGGAAAACAAAAGTTCCCCTAAAATAATTTAAGCGCCTTTTCATCAGATGTATTGAACCGTCAGTAGCAGTCCCCTTTTCCCTAGCAAATTATGTACTGACTAAAGCAAGAAAGAGACGGAACAAGAAAAGACAAAGGTTTAATCTAGAATAATAAATCTATCTTTGCATTTGAATGTCCCCTTTAGTTCTGACAACAGATGTGAATAGCTCCTATCAGCCTTGTTTCTGATCACACGTTTTCATCCCAAATGGTCATGAAGAATCAGGGTTGTCAAGTCCTCCGACTTTAATTCAAGGATTTAAGTACCCCAGTGTGCTCAGGGCTCCAGCAGCCCCTCTAGCATAAAGATGCTGCAGAGATGGTGGGGAGGAGTGTAGAAATGAGAATTGTTCATTCGTAGTTTTTTATTGCCCTCAGAAAATGTAAATTCTTGCAAGCAAAGAAGACAAAACACTGAAGAGGCTGAAGGATGAAGTGGAGCTGCTGGTAATGATGTAATCAGTAAGCATCCCAGGGATAGCATGAATGCCACGGACGGAGGATGGAGAAGAGAGAGCTCACTGCAGGCTGGTGGTCAGGAAGATCTCCAGGAAAGAGAAAGTTCCCAAGGTCATGCACAAAAACAGGCCTGGTGTGGATGGGCACAAAGGGCGGAGGCATCTGGTGCTGGCAGATTCAGCACTCAAAGATCAGCTCTAAGAGGAGCTGGCTAAGGAGAATTGGAGCACTGGGCGGCTTCGGGTGTTGGAGAAACACTCTGTTGACATCCTTGGCAACTACTCTGGCTTTCGGGAACACTGCCCTGAAGTCAGTTCCAACAACATCTCTGTGAGGAACAAGAAAGGTTAAAAGAGAGCAGAACAGAAAGGACTTTTTCTCCCTTTAAAATCCTCCACCTAGAACTTCAGCAATAAATACATTTGGAGGTTATTATAGCTACAGAGGTTCTTAGTGAGCCAGGGAATGGGTAACTTCAACAACAGAAATCCACCCTTACTGTTCTGGAGGCCTAGAATCTGAGACCAAAGTTCTGGCAGCACGGTTCTTGGCTAGATCTCCCCTCCTGGTTTACCGTGGCCATCTTTGGTAAGCATCCTCACAAGCCCTTTGTCTTTGAACATATGCATCTTGTGTCTGTTTATGTGTCCAAATTTGCTCTTCTTATAAGGACACCATAAAATCCAATTAGGACCCTCCCTGATGGTCTTGGTGTAACTCGATCATCTCTTGGAAAGACTTATCTCCAAATACACTCACGGCTTGAGGTAATGGGGGTCAGGGCTTCCATATGATGTCAGTGGGAAAAAATACTGCATTCAAAAGAAAGGTGTGTGTATTTTTTTAATCATAAGATAAACGCCAATAGTGGCTAGTACTGGGAAGAAAACATAATAGATAGAAGGTGAAACTTAACATAAAAAATATGGATGTACACAAAAGACATATAAATACATTCCAATGTAAATTTAGACTGCAAAATCTTGTGAGACGAGGGAATTACAAATTTAGACCAGGAAATGATAATGCTGACCTTCAACTTCCACTCTACAGGACTGATGAAATATCTTAATAGTTAAATTTGGTGGTCAGGCTTTTTGTTAAAACAAATGGCTGATTCCTAGAAAAATGTAAGGCTGAGCAATGTAAAAGAAAGAGCCACCAATTAAGGCTTGGGTATTCTAGCTTCTAGTTCCAGGCAGACAAAGAGGTACCCAAAGAGAATGATAAAGACAAAGGGGAGAAGAATCAGGAAAGAGCAAGACCACAGATGCCAGAGGGATCCGTTCCAAGGAGAGTAGAGCCAAGCGCCCACAACTGTGAATGATCAGATGAACAGAACCCTAGAAGACTCCATTCTAGTTGACGCACTTGGACTTCATGCATGACCTTCAGAAAAGCAATGTTAGTCAAGCTGAGATCATTAAAGGCAGATGTAGTGTTTTGAGATTCCATGCTTTTATAATTATGTCAAAATGGATTCTACCATCATGGATAACTAAAGAAAACCAAACAAATTAATAGAAAGAAGTGAAAAGGGGAATCAAGTACAGAGAATGGGTGATTTTTTTTTTAACTCCAACAGAGAAGTATAGTGGGCAAAAAAAATTTGTTGTGATTCTGTTTGATGATAAAGATTAGACTAGAGCTTGTCAACAGGTTAAAGAAAAGGACCTTACCCAGAAATGGAATGTGAAGGAGCAAAGCATTGAGGGAATTCTCCATGTAGCCCAAAAATGGCGAGAGTCTCCTAGTTCTGTGTTCTCCTCACTTCTGCCCTCCGGGCTGGGAGATTAGTTGGAATGCAGAAAACTGGCCTAACTTATTTGTTTTAATGCTCATATGTCCAAGGGAAGGGCATGCACAGAAAAAAGGAGCCCTAAGTGTCCTTTGAGAGTCTGGAAAGGCCTTGGAAAGGAGGGACATTGGAGCTGAAGTCAGCAGGATGGGCAGTTGATCAGGCCAACAAGACAGAAGAGGCTCTTTACACAGAAGAGTCTGCAAAACCCATGTCAGAAAAAATTCAGACAGACTCCATGAAGAGATTCTCCTAGAAAACAATGGAGACACTTCTCTCTCAGAGAGGAAGTAAAAAAGGAAACAATTAAAAAGATACCGTCAAGATTTGAGAATGAACAGAGGGGAAAGAAGGAGAGTTCATGTCTAGGGCCTCCCCTTTCTCAATCGCCTCTGAAACTCCATTGCTTCTGACCAGATTTAATCACTACATTTTGAATTTTCACTTTTAAAACTACCAAAGTGTTTCAAAGGATTGGTCAGCATCAAGTATTGACACCTTCAGAAAAGGAGAAAATAAAGGATTGGGGCTGACGCTTGCTGGTAGGATTGAGAATTTACCTAGTAAGAGGAGTAAAAAATTCAAGACAGGCAAACAAAAATAACCTTGTCAATCAAGGCAAACAGTTCCATTTTAGATGCCGACATTAGATCAAGAAAGAAGACATGAACTCTATAATTATTTCAATATATCTTTCTTATAATTTGTGAAGAGAATTAGTCATGGGGCTCAATCATCTTACAGGAGAGATAAAACATAAACAAAAATATTAGTGTACAAATCAAAATATAGATATACAGAAGATTAAAAAACACTCAATTCCCATTAGCTAGGGAATTGAGTTAATCCTAACTAGGTACCAGATCATCCATAAAAACTCAAAAAAGAAGGATGGAAAGCTTAGAAGCATGGACCTTGGAGAACTGCCAAGGTCAAGACCAGGTAAGAGAAGAGCCAGGGGTGCCAGCAATAAGAAAGGACTGTGATGTGACACAATCTGTTAAGACTTCATGGTGTCCTCAAGTTTAGGTGAACCTGACCTTTATTTATCAATTACACAGCTGTAAGGCAAGGGTGTTCAAGGAAGCCACTGGGCTGGACAACTAAGCCCAAGGCTGATGCGGCCACTGCCAAGGTGGAGGGAGCAGAGTCCGTCACTGTGATAACCAGGTTTGATGTGCAACAAAATAAGAAAAAGTAAATCTAACCTATGCAGCATATTGGTCTGTTATGGCTTCTGTAAAAAAGCAACACAGCTGATCACTAAACCAAGAGCAATTTATTTGCTCACAATTCTGGAGGCTAGAAGTCTGAGTTTTGGAGGGACACAATTCAAACTATAACAGATGGTATTTACAGGACTCTTAAAAATGTACCAGGTAATCAATCTTCTAACTACATTTAGTTTTAGATATATTTGCCTATCTTTGAAAAATGAGCAATATTTGGATGATGTTTTTCTCCATCTAAAATGCCACCTGGCCCAACTGAGGAGCTAGAACACAGGCATAACCTGGTTATTGACTCTTTTGTATCAGAACTGAGACTCTTATTATATCTCACTTGGTATGGTTTGGATGGTGAATGTTCCCCCAAAGGATCACATGTTAAAGTTTGGGTCTCTGGGCTTCCATTGAAAGGTGGTAAAACCTTTAAGAGATAGTCTAAGCTGGGTGCATTGGCACAGACCTGTTATCCCAGCAGCTTGGAGGCTAGGCAGGAGGATTGTGAGTTCAAAGCCAGCATCAGCAACAGCAAGACACTAAGCAATGCAGTGAGACCCTGTCTCTAAATAAAATACAAAATAGGGCTGGGGATGTGGCTCAGTGGTCGAGTACCCCTGAATTCAATCTCTGGTACCTAAAAAATAAATAAATAAAAAGATAGTGTTTAGTAGGAGGTATTGAGATCACTGGATGCATGACCTGCAAGAGGACTGGGGGCCCTTGCCCACTTCTCACTCTCTTTGCTTACTGACCATGACCTGGGCCTTTTTACTCTACCATGCACTCCTGCCATGATGTACCACCTCACCACAGGCCCAATGCAAAGGAGTCAACTAGCTAAAACTATGAGCCAAACAAACCTTTTTTCTTTATAAATTCATCATCTCAGGTATTCATTACAGTGACAGCAAGCTGACCAATACACATTATTATTCCTCAAATAAATACATAGACCACAGAATCAGTGAAAAACACTTTGTTTTAATAGGACAAATTTATTGTGTGGTTTTGGCTAGTTCCCAAGCTTCATTTTTCTTACTATTTATTAGCCAATAGGCCTGCCTAGGATTTAAAGCCAAACACGAGGGGGAAAATTACCATGTACTCTTCACTTACGATTTTCAATATTTTAAAAAGAGCTTAAAGACCTTTTATTTTATACATTTGCCAGTAATTGTCTTTATAGTTTTATTGGTATTAATTTCATACAACCCATTTAGAATGTCAAGCCACATATGCAACTTGGTAATAAAGTTATTATTACTTCATAGAGATATAATTATAAGTAATTTTGGTTCTCTCATTTTATCCTCTTACTTTCTTCTCATTTCTGCCTACATTTTATAAGAATGAAGATGAGTTTGCTGACCTTTAGCTAAAGAACATTTAGTATGAAGAAGCTGATGATTTCATCCTGGTTGAGCCTAGTGAAACTTTTATTTTCTGGCTCTATTAGCTTTTTCAAAGTAAGTCTGATTAAGTAAGTCTAATATTACTGCATTAAAAATAAACTTCTAAATTCAGAGGAGAACACAAACACTACAAATACGTAAATAATTCAGATGATATGGAGTCCTTTTTAGCCAATGAACCATGTTTCAATACAATGGCTTTTTCCTTTATTAGCAATATGCTAGAGAAGATATTATTTAAAAGAAATAACAAAGGGATAAGAGGAAAAATAAAACTTCTCATTATTTGCTAAAGATCTGGTGACATACATCATTAAATACAATACTTTAAAGTTTCTCAGTATTAGGTGAGCAATTTAAAATATGTAGCAAATATAATCTATACACTAAGGTCATCCGCATATATCTGCAGGCTTCATTAGTTCTACTTTGAAGGGCTTTGTGAATTTATTAATTCTTACATAAGACAGAAGCCTAGCTCACCCTTGTGTAAAAAAAAAAAAAAAAAACCCGGTGTCATTTTGACAAATATTTTAATTCCAAATGTAAAAGACAAAAGGAAAAAAGAGGCAGAGGTCCTAGTTCTTGTGTGCCTGGGAGGGGACAGAGTAACACTCCCTCCTGGTAGGAAGATTGGAACCTGCAATCTTAAAACAGGGAAAACCCCCCACTCACCTCAAAGTCGGTGCTGTGGGGGAAGGCATTAGAATAAGCAAATAGACAACTGAGTTACGCAAACGCAAAACAAAGAAAATGTATTAGAGTGGAAACTTTGAGAAGGTGGGTTTTAAGGAACTAAGCTGCCCTGCAAGAGATGATCTTTAACACAAAGTCTCTAAGTGCAGTCAGAGAAACAGACATCATCATCTACTGCTTGTTCTTGTGGGCAAACGTTTTGTTTTTTCCAAGCTGTTTGCAGAGCCTGAGATTACACAGATGGCGGAAGAGCTCCCGACTGGAACCGCACTAGGCTTCACAAAGCTCAGCCTAGACTGTCCAGCAAAAAGTTCAGCACATGGCATTGTATACAAATGATATAAAACAGATGATGTTGAAATTAAAGGACGTTTCCTTTGTCTTTGTAATTTACAGGGAGATGAGAGGAAGTTTAGAGACATAGAAACTTCAGGAGAAAAAGATTAAAAGCATTCCTCTGTGAATCTGGAAGGGCAGAATCAGAAGGGATTGGCTATTCCCACTGTCAGTCTCCCTGGAGAGGCCTACATGACACTTGGAGGGTGGGTCTAAACTGGGAAGAGGTGAATTCCTACCCTTGCTTTCTTCAGCCAGGACCTCCAGGAGCCGACATTGGGGTAAACATACGTGGTAGAAAATTTGTGCCCCTGAAATATGAAGACAAGCAGGGAGGAGAGAAAGACCTGTGTCAAGCAGGACACCCTTATGTGGCTGGGCAGAGAAGCAGCTTCAGAGTGAAAAGCACAATGGAGCTATGATCTTTTAAAGAAATTGTAGCTGGTGGCTGTTGTGCAGTGGTGGTCACATGAAGACTAGGGCCTCTGAGAGCAGAAGGGCCGACAGTGGTGCAGCAGCAGGAAGGCAGGCCAGCTCAAGCCGACTCTCCAGCTGGGCTGGAGGCTCTGACCTGGCAACAGTGAACACACCCCCAACACACCCAGGAGGGCCCGAAGGCAGCTCTTTGTAGCAGAACAAGGCCCCAGAGGGTGCTCAGGCTACCATCAGAGGTTCATAAACACGCCATCATGGAGATCATTCTCACAGTCTTTGACTCTTCTAACTATGAAAGGAGAACAGACTTAACTTCTGTCTTCACAGGAGTTACTTATATTAACCGCCATGCACACATTCCTCCAGATCTCACCAGCTTGGGGAACACAATGATGCCACATTGAGCAGTCAAGTTCAAAGCTTGCTCACTTTGCCAGGCAAAGACTGAGATTTCCTCAAGCTGAAGGGCAACACCCCAAACCACAACTTAAAGCTCAGCATTCACAGCTATGCCAAGACATTAGCCGCAGGGCTGTCTTAGAGGGTGAACACACAGCTAGCACACTAAATCAAATCGTGAAAGCACAGTGATCAGCCTCAATTTAGATTCCATGAATGAGCCCCTATATTTTACCATGCCTTTCTGTCAGGGTTTATTATTTGTTAAGGGGTTTATATCTACAATAGAAAAATATTTCTGTGAAATCCAGTAACACACAGCGGTTAACCGTAGCTGAATTTTATAAACTATGATTTGTCAAATAATTCATGCTTCTTCTCAAACACAAGACTTTGCATTATTCTGACATTAAAAAGGGGGGTTTACCATTTTCCCTGTAATTTTCTATTGAACTTCCAGCATGTCTGCTTTGCCTGAATTCTTAAAGGGTTAGGAATTTAAGCCCCAAAAGTACTTTGTGATGGAAAATATAGTCTTTCAGCTAAGGACCTAGAAATATCATTTCCCTGGTATTCAAATAATATTACCTATATACCAGTTCAGGTTGAGCAGGGAATGCTGTACTCTTTAGACACATCCAGGGAATGAAATTATACAGGGGAGAAAGTAACAATCAATCAGACCAACCATTATTGAGCAGCAAGCTCTTTTCTAAATCTGCTAAATTTACATTAGGAAACTTGCTTAAATTATATATAGAAGCCCATTTATCCCAAAAAAGGAAGTGAAGCTGATGTTATCCTAGGGGGTGAAGTTCTTTGTCCAAGGTCATACAGCTGATTAGAAGAGCTGGTGTTTAAAACAGATGTCTCTAACTCAAATGCCAATGTTCTTTTTACAATATCATGTGTCTTCCATTTGTAACCTTTCTAGTGTTCAACCACTATTTGGGTCAAAAACGTTTTATTCTTTTTAATCTAAGTCTCATTCATTTCCATTTAAGTCTGTTGACTTGAAATCTGTTCTTGTGAAGTTTCGAAACAGCTGGTCACTGTCCTTGGTTTAAGAACTCCCTCACACACAGTACTCAAAGATAATGAAATCCCCCATCAGCAATTTCTTCTTTTGGCTGAATAAGCCCTTTTTCAATGTTTCCTTAAAAAGATTTTTGTACCTTTAAATATCTTGCTGCGTTGCCATATCATGTTGACTTGTACAGCTGGAAGGCTGGCACATGATTTGCTTATAGTCATTTATAGCCACAAAGACCCTTCCCACCCACTCCCCACCGTGGTCTTTAACCAACTGTCTTCTGTTTAGTGCCAGAGCAGCTTGGTTCTCCCAGTGAGCATTTGTCCTTGTCAAGCGCCACTGTGACCATTTTCTCCAATCTGCCAAGAAGCTGCTTCTGCCTCTAAGGAGCACTGCAGGTCATTGACCATCCTGGTGACATCCTTTGCTTTGTGTGTCCCTGCTTCAGAGGCCACTCATATGGGTTGAATTGCGTCCTCTCCCCCAAGTGCTTAGGTCAAAGTCTCAGCACCCAGTAACTCAGAATGTGCTTTATTGGGAGACAGGGCCCTTACAGAGGTAAGCAAGGTTACATGAGGCCATTGGGGTAGGCCCTGCTCCAGTATGCATCACAGGCACAGAGGGAAGATCACGTGAAGACCCCGTGAGAAGATGGTCATTTACAAAGCCAGAGAGGGGCTCCGTCAGGAACCAACCCTGTAGACACCTTGACCACAAACTTCCACCTTGCAAACCTCTGAGAAAATAAGTTTCTCTAAACAACCCAGTCTGCGATACTTCTTATAGCAGCCCTAGCAAACCTATGTAGCCCCCTCCAATATATCTCATTTCTCTAATTATATTATTAGTTAAATAAAAACACTCATATGTGCCACCATCATATGCTCCTAATACTGAGAAGGGTCCTTTATTTCTGTGAGTTTTTTTTTTTTCCAAAAAAGCCTAAACTCAATGTATTTACAAGTAGTCATCAGACAATCCTATAATGAGAAAAAATAACTGATCAGCATTCACAAAGTGTGGCTGAGAAGGGAAGGAAATACCACAAGCTGTCATAGATTGGACGAGATTAAGGATATATGCAAACTAAACAAAGGATCCTGGATCGGACCTTCAATAGTAAAAGGATCTTAGTGAAAAACTAATGACTCCTGAATAAAGCGGGTACTTTAGTTAATAGCATTCTTCCAATGTTGATTTCTTAGTTTTGATACAGGAACTACAGTTACACATATGTTAACATTAGGGAAGGCTGGGCAAAGGATCCTCTATTTGGAATGATATTGTAACTCTAAAATTATTTTTCTAAAGTAAAACAATAATAATACTTTATAAATAATTCATCATACGTACTCTAAATGCATATATTATAAAATAATGCATACTCTGAAATATTAAAAATTAAATAATATAATAAATGAGCTAATAAATTGCCAGAGGGGACAACATATTTCATCACTATAAAGTATCTGCTGAAATAAACTCTGTATTAGAAGCAGGAGGAGAGAAAGAGGCGAACATTCTTTGAGATCTACTGGATGATAGTCCCACACTGGGCATTTGACAGGTGCTACCTCATTTAATCCTCACCACAGCACTGTCATTTGTAAAATGTGACAACTGATAAAAAGGAAGCTCAAAAATATTTAAGTAGCTCATACAAGGTCACACAACAGTGATAGACCAGAATTTCAGACCCAAATCCATTTAATTCCAGTGCAGCATGTTTGACCTACCAGGTAAGAAATAATTCATGCGTCCCCAGCAACTATGCATTTACCTAATTTTATCCAACTCCATGGATCCTATTCATGGCTGAATATTGGGATCACTTGGGGAGCTTTAAAAATTCCTTTGCCCAGATGCCATCCCCAGACCCTTCTGTAATTGTTTTGAAATTTGATCTGCAGGATTTTAAAAATATGCTCAGATATGCCAAGTGTATAAAAAACAACAACTACTACTTCAAGATTAAGGTCACACTAAAGAACTGACACCTCTGTGAAAGACAGGGCAGTCATATGTATCATTTATCTGGGGTTAAGCAGGTATCATTGAAATCAATTAAATTCAACTTGTGCAACATATTATTTATGGGAACAACAAGAGAAGGAGAAATTCTTTAAGAGACACCCAGATCAGGGCTGCCATCAGCTAATTGCATAGAGTATCAACAACTGAGAGGCAGTTGACACAGAGATAAATCTCAAAACCCTTCCAATGCAGAGAAGTGAGTAGCAATCTTTTGACTACTAGAAGTCAAATGACTAACAGTCTCTGATTTTAATTTCCTCTGGTCCCTTTAAAATGGCAAAGGGAAACTATCAAAGCTATGTAAGGCTTTAATTGAAAATAAACATTTTCCTACTTTTCTGTGGAATTAAAACTGGGAAACACTGAATAGCTTCAAGGTGAGGAATGAAACAGAAAGCAACATCAAGAAAGCTGCAATGAGGGTGTTTGAAAGCCGTTCCGTTTGCTGAATTGTCAGCCAGGCAAGCACTTATAGACAATTACAACCTTAGAAAACAAATAAAAAGTGTGTAAGTAGGCACTTTGATACTTCTTCCTAATTATAGGGTTTATGAGCTGGATTCAAAACACACAAATAGAGGCAATGCGAACAATAGTAACCCCGAAATGAGGTTATGAAGCTTATTAGCTTTACATAATTACACAGCTGGGGCAAGCTGAAGCAACCCCTGCCTTTAGCAGTTGTATTGGGTCTCAAAGCAAGGGTGTCACTCTTTATTTTAGATTTAAAAAAAAAAAAGTAGGTGGTATCATATTGCTGTGCAATTTCATATCTCCAGTTATAATATGAGGCTTCTCTTCATCCTCCTGAAGTTCCCAAGGGCACGGACATTTTTCTCTAGCCTTTGCAACACCCACAGCACCAACCACAGGGGTCAATGACAGAGCATACCTCGTAAGGGTTTTCACCATAAATGAAGGAAACTTGGCTACTGGGGGAAGCTTATTTCCTAATGCTTCACCTGTTGGAGGGCCCTGGAAACCACTATGTGTGATAAATGTCCTCCCTTCCTCAAATTTCATTCTGGTAATTAGCCTGGACACCAAATCACACCTGTAATTCAGCTGACAGTCTGGTGTTAGAGAATGGACATATGCTTGCTATTCTCTCTGATGAGTTTGTGCAGGGCATGGAAAGGAGGTGGGGTGAGAAAACTTTAGCCTTATCTAGGCACACACACACAGGAACAGGTTTGTAATTAACTATTTCACATATCCACAACTCAAAGCTGTCCATTTTTGATTTTTCGTTTTTATATGTAAGAAAGGAAATCCAGGAAAAACAAGGGCAATCCAGAAAAATGACATGAACTAATATTTAGTTGTCTAGATTTTTTAGTAATAAAACCTATGGGTGAACTCCTTTGTCTCATAAACATTTTATCTTTGAAAGGGCAAATGTGGACTTGGCAGATTTTCTCATACCTGAAAAGAACAATTTCTCTTGGAGACTTCATTCAAATGAACTACAAAGCTCTTAAAATCTTTAGGCAGCAAACTTCAGGATAGAAGAAAAGCTTGCATGTTTACTGCTTGCCTTTAAAAATATTGCCCACAGCAATCTAAGAGGCTAGTATCATGTTTGTGCTTGTTTCACAGAGGAGAAGACAGAGGCTTCAACTGGTCATTTGCCCAATGTCAGACGTCTACAAAGAGCAGATTCTGGGTTCAAACCCAAGTTGTCTCCCTCGAGCCAGGAATCACTTACTCTCCTGCCTCAGATAGGTAGGTCACTCAGTTGATTGCATCTTCTTTCCATTTATCCCAAAAAGATCAGCTACAATGTTCATCCACAATAATATTTCAAAATTACATAACCCATTTGTACATTATTTTGATAATTATAGGTTTGTAGCACCAATTTTTGAATGATACTCAAAGAAAAGGAAAATAGAGTCGCCAATCTTACATACAGGCATGAGGCCTAAGTTTCTTTTTTTGTGTGTGATCATTTGCAATGATTTGAATAAATATTATGTCCCCCATTTGTATGTGAAATTCTAATGCCCAGTTTGATGGTATTTGATGGTATTTGTATATGAAATTCTAATGCCAAGTTTGATGGTATTTGATGGTATTTGTATGTGAAATTCTAATGCCCAGTTTGATGGTATTTGGAGGTTATTAGTTCATGAGGGCAAATTTCTCACCATTGAGAATCATAGGCCTGAGAAAACCCCCTGTCCTTCTGCCATGTGAGGATATGGTGAGAAGGTTCCATCTATAAACCAGGAAGGTACCCATACCTTTCAGCATCTCCATCTTGACTCCACAACTGAGAGAGACTTCTATTGTTTAAAAGCCATCCATTTTATGGCATATTATTATAGCAGCTCAAATGAACTAAATCATTTTGGGGCTCATCACAAGTTCATTGATTAAAAAGATGTTTGTCAAAAACATGAAGATGTGCCCATTGAATATGTACCATATTTCTAAATGAAATACTAGCAAACAACATTAGCATTTATAATCCTTTTAATTTGTAGTTGCATTTTTTTGCTTGGAACTGATTAAGTTAAATCATTGTCAGGTACAACCATTAAGTAAGAATTGATTGGACTCAAGTTTTATCAAAATAACAGTGAGTATAAATTGGGGCATATTAATTTTAATTGGAAATATTCTTTTGTTCTGGAATTAATTTGTTTGGTAATGTCACCTGTGGGAAAAGAACTTTTCTCTAATAAATGTGGTCATTGTAATTGGATTTCATCTTCCTGAGCTAGTCAGAGAATGCAGATGCTTCATCAGAAACAAACACTCATAATATGAATATGAATAGTCCCTGGGGTAGTTTTGAATCCAGTCTTCATGAAGTGTAAAATTGGCATAACAGACTTAGATTATTTAATGCACATGGATAATTTGGATTATCGCAGCCAAAATATAATAGCATGTTTGGGGAATGAAATAAGTTTGAAAACCACAAGCACCTGGAGCGCTGCAGTAGCCTCCTAATTGGTTCTCTTAACTCCACGTTAACCAACCCTCTAGTCTCTTCTCAGCCTTGGCAGCCAGACCCATCCATATAAAGCATGAGTCAGATTAGCATCTCTCCTGAAGTTTGCCATCCCAAAGAGAATAAAAAAATACCAGCAAGGTGCAGCCTCCTTCTGCTCCAGCATGTTAACCTCATTGTGGTCCTCAAACTTGCCCTGTGGGCTCCTATCCTAGAGCCTCTGCAGAAATGTTCCTCCTGCCCCAAATGCTCTCCCTGAAGATACCCAAGGGACTGGCACTCGGATTCCTCCAGGTGCTCGAGCATCAGCTCCTCAAGGTGGTGCTTGTCTTCCTAACTCAGTCAACAGAACCTCACCCAAACTCAGCAGACCCTCCAGCCAACTGACCCACGTTAGCTTGGAGCATCTAGTTATTGTTACCTGCCTTCCCTACTAGAAACCAAGTCCACTGAGGAAAGAGATGTTCTTTTGGACCCAGGACCCAGAACTGTGCTAGGCACAAAACAGGAATCCTCTAAAACTTTTTGTAATGAGTGAACAAATATATATATATATAAAATAGTTTGAAAGGCTATAACCGAATAGACCATTTTGACTTCCAGTGGAATACCAGAATTAGCATGGAGATGGGACCTTTGTCCTTAACAAAAGCAGAGTTGCAGATTCATGGATTCTATCTAACTGGCCATTTTACAAAAATCCTAGCAAACACTAGGGAAAATATGTGAACTCCTGAAAAACTAAGAAAGGGAGATAATTCCTCATTGATTATTTTTGTTTCAATAATATATTTGTTTAATTTTGTGCTCTTACTGTTAAGTATTTATGCTTCTTTCAGTATTCAATTTAGAAGTATATTACTTACAATGTTATGATAGTATTACATAAGCTACATGCTAGGACTAGATGTTTAAGAAAGCAAGTGAAAATGAGGAAACATGTTTTAAAAGTAACAGATAAATGGGATAATTTATTTGTTATTATTACCTCTTGCTGTTTTATTATTTTGAACCCTTTCTATTATATGCTTTATTACTTTGCATATAATATCAAGAGCTCATTTAGAGGATAAAGTTGGGGTGGTGCACATTCTTAGAAATAGGAGCTCTAAAGGAATTATCTCTAACACTATTCACATGACATGGAGTCAGGAAATCTTTTTCCCCAAAGAGATTCATCACATATTGGCAGTTGCTTCTTCACCCTTTTAAAAATCTCCTGAAATTATGACACAGATTCTGCCATACTTTCTTCCAGATACCACTCATAACTGCGGTACATCTGATGCATGTGCCCTTCAGAATGGTAAGGGACTTCCATCAGTCCCTAATATCCTGTTATATACTATCCTCTATTTTCTAGAACATCCTTTGGAGAACTTTCAAGGCACTATAAAACCCACATTGCAACATCCAAGGGGATACTCCTTCTTGGCAGAAACATTCACCAAAATACAAAATACGTAACAAAAGAGGCCAACTCACACCAAACTGCACGTGTTGCAGAACCCACTCAACTCAGAATAGTGCATAGGCTCTTTGGCTAGGAGGGTTTGCAGGGTGGTGTGCTAATGCCAGGTACAGCAACCTACCAAAGCTCTCGATGGCTGAGTGCATGCCTGAAAGTACAATTAGTGATGTGCTGTAATTTGGTTTTAATTACTAAACTACTTCTAAGATAAATAGTGTTAAAATGAATCAGTGTTATTCAGGGAAGCATGAAACATGCAATATATTCAGAAGGAGGTGATAATTATTTCATGAATGATAAAACAAATTATGTAAAGATATGAAAAGCTGAATTGTATAAAAAATTAACCAAGGCATAAAAACAAGCATTCACTCAATAAACATTTACTAATCTATGTGCCAGTTCCCCAGGTGCATAAACTGGATACATAAAGATAAGAAGATACGACTCTTGACCTCAAGGAGCTTGCAGGCTAGCACAGAAAACAGAAAGGCAGACAAATAAACAATAGGTTGACTATTTTACCAGAGCCATTTGCAAAACACTATAGGAACATGGAGTAAAAGGCATCTGATTCTACATGGTGAGTCAGAAATACCTTTTCTACTGATTATGAAGAGAGAAGCGATGTTCATTGTGTGAATCAGGCACAGGGTACCTCCAGACAGAAGCAGCACTATGTGACCAGGTGAGAAGGAAAATGGCACATTCAAGTGACTGCATGTCCCTGAGCATTGGGGAGGTCAGATCATAAAAGGCCTGCATACCACTCTCTCTATATATATACCCTATATTTTAAAAAGGAGGGTGATTTGATCTGATTCACAGTCCAACTTCAGCAGGCTGTAAAGTGTCAATGTCCTTTTCCCTTTCCAGGGAATCTGGGGCATGGATAATAACAACAGTTCTGCACAAGAAAGAGAGAAAGTCATGAATGAATGAATGGGCGATTTAATATTTTTAAAAACCTCTCTTTTCAAATGTGGTATGAAAGCAGTCCTATTTTTATAGTCACCTATATAAAAAGTATTTTCATGCCACAAATTTTTAAAAACAGTGTTTTAATGATTCAATTTTAATTAACAGTAACATTTTTATTAGCTTTAATATGCAACTTTGATTTCCAATCATAAAAAAAAAACCTTCTGAGCAGTCAATATACCTGAGGGGCTAGTATTGGTCAGGAAATCTCAATAAAATATCACAAAGAATAAATTATTTGTGGCTACCTTTTCATAGGAGTGGAGGGAAAACAAATGTGAAATTGCATGAAAGGTGAAAGTAGAGCAGGAAGGAGGCAAAGCTGGAGCTTAGAAAACCCAGGATCAGAAAACAGTGTCACTCTCTGTCCACAAGACCTCAGCCAGTGGTTCATGTTCTGCTCCAGCACTCCTCCCAGGCAAAGTGGGATTATCCCACAATTCTGCAGAAATGTCTCAAAGACCAGGTGAAAAACATGTTTACAAGTAAATAGCATAGATGTCCCGGCTCTATGGCATTACGGATCTAGGGGATGAAGACTTGCTCTTCAGATCAATGAGATGCAAAAAATTCAAAGAAGGACAGAATGGGGAGGAAACAGTCATAAACTTGACACTAGTTCACCTTTGATCACTGATCATCAACTATTCTTAATTTTTTGAAGATGCTCCAAAAGTTGCTCTTCCCCCCAAATATTCACCAAACCAACAAAAATAATAAAATTTTCAAATAAGAATTACTTTTTACTACAGTGTGTCCAAGTTATATGTTATAGTACATTCAGTAAATGGATTATGTATTTGAAAGAAAAAAGGACAACAGAAATAATGAGGAGCAGAGAGAAAAGGGAAAAGGAAGATGTACAAAGACCCTCAAAAAGTAGGCATAACACATGGACTTTCCCAGACATAAAAATTTGAGCCTTTGTTTTTCCTTCAAAAATGCACCATAAACCCAGGTACTCATTAGGTCATGCCAGCACTCCCTTCCCCTGCTCAGGCAGAATGAAGTTGGTTCAACTACCAAGGGCAGATGGCAGTGGTGTATTATTTGCTCCTGTTCATTGGAGAACTTAAAAAGCTCTAGCAGGAGGAGGAGTCCACAGGCAATCTGTGACCATAAGGTTGTCCCAAAAGTTAAATTCAGAATTAGCACAAACAATAGAATCCATCCTCTGGTATGGGATTCAATCATGCCCAATGATGCTAGTTGAAGTCCTAATCCCCAAGACTTGTGAATGTGACCTCTTTTGTAAATGGGATCTTTGCTGATGAAATAAGTTTAAGATGAGATCACTGGTGTGGGCCCTCACCCAACAGAACTGGTGTTCTTGTAAGAATAGGAAATGCCATGTGAGCACAGGGAGGAGAGATCACAGCTGATGAAGACAGAGACAGAGATGAGAACGAGGCCTTCTGAAGCCAAGGGACACCACGGACTATTGGCAAAATACCAGAAGCCAAAAGAGGTAAGGAGAGATACTCCCTTACAGGTTTCAGAGGAAGCAAGGCCCTATGACATGTTGACCTTTGACTTCTATCCTTCAGAATTGTGGAAAATAAAGAGTTCTTTTAAGCCACCTAGTTTGCGGTACTTTTTTACAGTAGCCCTACAAAACAAGTACACTCTGTTAGCCAGCTTTCTGTTACTATGACAAATACCTGAGATAATCAGCTGATAAGGGAAAAAAGGTTATTTGGACTTACAGTTTTGGAGGTTTCAGTTCACGATGGACTGGCCCCACTGGATCTGGGTCTTTGGTGAGGGAGCATATCATGGCAGAAGTAGGTGGCAGAGTAAGTCATTTACCTCATGATGAGGAATCTGGTTCCAAGACCCCCTTCAAGGGCAAGTGCCCAGTGATGCAAGATCTCCCACTAGGTCCCATCTCTTAAAGGTTCCCACTTACCAAAGGCGCCACGTTGAGAGCTAACTAAGCCTTCAACACATGGACCTCTGGGGAACATTCCAGATCCAAATGATGCACATTCTCTTATACAAATCCATCTTCCTTCCTCTTTCACTATCGTAAATGCCATGCCAAGCAGAGCAAATGCTTTTGCAAAGATTACACCTCATAACTCAGCTTTCCTCTGCCCAAGTCCAATCAAACGCAAAATGGCCTAAGTTGCTTTTGTTTTGCTTCATTTTTTAATTGGCTATTCTATTTTCTCCCTACACTTTTATGCAGCTTCAGTACTAAGGTCTCCCCTCGCTACAGACACTTGAAGCATGGCTTCCCATCAAAATAGAAAAAGAACTCATAATTAGTGATTTACATTTGTTGTCTAATTATATTTTAACTGAAAAGCATTCACACTAAATTGTTACAACTGAATATTTTTATGATCTCCTCTTTGTCTCTATGATTACAGAATAAAAGTCTTTTCTCCTCAATAAAGGAATTTCAGGCATCCGCCTATTCCGTTGACACTGGGAAAACACTCTGACTCAAAAATCTGTAAAAAGGCTCCAGACAGCTAATCAATCATGAAGGCAGCTATGGGGCGCTTCATGGCCCTGGTGCTGATCTCTAGGTTTCCAGAGGTGCAGACGTGGCTCAGGTGCTCCTGTCTTGAAAGGACAGCTCGTCGGCTGAAAGGGTTTGATCTTGGGACGGGTAGGGCCTCCAGGTTTCTGAAGTGTGGAGCAACTCAGTGAAGCCCAGTTACAGCTGAGGAGCAGGAACCTGGCACAAAACAGGGAGCATGGCCCTGCTGCTGCCTGGTGGAGTGCAGACAGCTTGTTTCCCTGTTTTCACACACTGCCTCTGCTTGCCTCCTCTCCTTCAATCATTTCTTCTCCAGTTCGACAGTCACTGCATTTGGGTCAGAGCTAGTTTTAACACAAGTGGGTTGATTGAGTCATGGAACCTGTGCAGCTCTTAGGGCACCTCCCAGGGTACAGGCAGAGAGAAGGTCTGGACTGTCGAGAGCCCAGTGCATAAGGGAAGAGGGGCTTATCCTGTCTCCCTGCTCAAAGCCTGAAACTCCATCTCCAGGCTTCAGAGTACAATGCACCCAAGCTAAAGCTCAGAACTCACTGGGAAAGACAAAAGATGCCACTAATATGTATCCATATACACAGTCAGTCTTTGTTACTCACAGATTCCCTATGTGTAAAACGGTTACTCGATAAAATTATCAATTACACCAAAATCAACACATAGGGTGCTTTCTCAGTCATTCAGACCATATGCTCAATGTCACAAAAAATTTGGGCTGCCCAATGCACATGATCCCAACTGAGTACAAAAGCCTACTCGCTATCTCCTGGTTTCATCTTTCATAATGCAACAGGTGTCCGCTCCATGGTCTATTTAGTGCCTTTTTGCATGTTTGTGCTTTTTATTGGTGGTTTTGCTCTTTGCAATGGTGCTAAGCACCATGTTACAATGCTGCCTGGTATTTCTAAGCACAAGAAGACTGAGAGGGCTGAGAGAAAATGTGTGTGTGAGCAAGCTTTGCTCAGGCATGAGTTCTAGTGTGGTTCCAATGTTAATGAATCAGCAACACATATTAAATAAGTCATCTGTAAACACAAGCATACATGAAACAGGCTTACATCTTGATCAGTTGATGAAAACATTGTGACCAGAGGCATGCAAGAACGTGACCCTGTACCTCCTCTAGGAAATTGTTTTAAAAATTAATGTGCACTAATTCAGTGTTCACAGCAACTTTACAGAATGCAACTACCATGAAAAATAAGAAAAGACTGTGTGTGCATGTGTGTGTAAAATCAACTGTCTACTTATGTGTATGTAAATATGTTTATATTTGTACACATTTATATTGGTATGTGTCATATAAATGTTCTATTAAATTGTGTAATATACTTTTTAACTATGCTGGGCCCCATACAGATGGTGCTAAACATGACAGATATGGTTCTATCTAGGGAACTCAAAGTGTAGTCAAGGAGTAAAAGATTAAATGGCAAGCCCTTTTGGGCTAATACAATGAAAAACACATTCTCTAATCAGTTTTTTCACTAGTAAAACTCAAAGTTTTCATCTTCACTCTTTGATTTCTCTCTCATTCTCAATGGGCTGTGAAGTAAGGCAAAGAGAAAGGTTTTGATGAGAATGTAAGCTCATGAGGGATCTTGGTCTATTTTGCCCCAGCTTGTGGCTCAAGGTCCTTGTATCAAGACACTCAATAAATAAAATGAAAGTATTGGTCCACAAAACACACCAACAGCTGGTACCTGAAAGGAGAGAGAGCAGAAGCAAACAGCAAAATAAAACTGCAAAGTGCGTTCATTTATCTGATAATACTTCTTCCAACACCTGCCTCCTGACTAAGAACTGCTGAATGTGTGCTAACAGCAAAAAGGTCCCATGCCTCTGCTGATTAGCAAGCAAGCAGGTGCTCCAAGGGACAGTGGAAACCAGTCAAAGAGCTATCAAAAAAAAAAAAAATTCACTTGGCTAGTTCATGATTCTAAAGAAGGATTCTCCTTTGTGACTATCTAATACCTTTATGTTCTCTAATCAATCCTTTTATTGAGTTCAGTTGCTCAATAATTTTGGCTTGTATAACCAGCAAGGCAAATTCTTTAAGCACTTCAGAGATGGTCAATAATAGCAAATGCCATTAATTGAAAAGATCATCCATAAGTTGTGTGTGTTATTGTTTTTGTTCCTAATCCTGAACTGATTGACTGCAAAATTTCTATTATCCCAGCTTTTCATGTTGGACTATATGAGGTATCTCCCAATCTAACTTTGCAAATTATTAAAACACTTACACAGAATTTTTTTTTTTTCAATTGACTGCAAATACACTTCAATGCATGCTTCCCAAGATATTGGCAACACCAACCAGATGAGCTGAGGCAGTTTGGCCAGGTGCCACTTTGCCACTAACTAAAAAAGCTAAGGACTGCTCTGCAAATCTCCTAAATAAAAAAGCAATCTAGTTTCTGGCAAGGAGATCAGCAATGGCCATTTCATATAAATGAATCTGTCATGATTTCATTTGCGCACAAGCTCGATCATCCAAAATAGCAGAAACAGCAGGCTGTGGTGTGGCTTTTCTTTATCTATTTTTGATAGACTGCTTCTCCTTTTCCTGCCCCAAATGATGACTGCCATCGATGAAAAACTGTACTGTGAAATTGCAAGAAAATTATTCTCAATTTTAATAGTCGACTAACTTACCAAAGAGAAATTGCTCCTTTTATTTTGTTAGTGCTTTACAGATTCCCAACACAAGATCGAGTACAAATACGATCCTCCCTGTATGTATCTTCATCAAAATAAGATAAGCGGAGGATGACGAGCTGTAAAGCACACTCTTTGCTTATTGGTTTGCCCACCTGTTCCAGATCATTTGCAGGGCTGCCAGTAACAGAAGGAAGTGGCATAAATGAAACGTGTCTTTTTTCAGGAAGATTCTCTTGCAAGATTCACAGAGAACGTCGACCATTATTTTGTAAAGCCAATCAAAGGTCTTCCATGCCAATGTGCACATGTAGACAGCTCTGCAAGCTGGTCTCATCCCCTGCCCCAACTACAGCTATTCCTTTCACGTGGTCCCTAAGCTGCTTCATTAGGCAGAAGCAGCAGAGACAGCAAGGGTTCTGAAATGCTGTACCCTTCACTCCAAATAAAAGCAGGGCACTTTATTTTTTTTCTTTCCTTCAAAAGGCAATGAAAATTGCTGTAGCTTAGCAAGAGGATAATGGAAGTGCATCACTGGACTGTAAGAGACTTAAGAGTTGTATTATCCTGTGTCCCTTCCATCCACAGGAGTCGGGCTCCTCACAGATTCCTAAGCTCTCGCTAGTGAAGGAGTAGGACGGCTCCGCGCCCTCCCTCTCTTCATCTGCTCCCACCCCATCTGTACCGAACATCATGTTCCAGACAACTTCCCTCAGGAACTGTAATTTTCTGATTAATGTTATACTGTGAGAAGATTCATATGGTTGAGCAAGTCACCCCATTCCCTAAGGAACCATAATTGTAAGATAGCAATGTCCGAGCCTGAATTTTCGGTTATGTGTAAAATATTCCCATTTTAAAAGTTGCTTTTTTGAGTAACTATGTATTATAACTACAGGGGCTACATTAAGAGAAAATAAAACATCTTGAATCCTCAAAATTCTTCTCATTTTGAAAGGAAGGGGAGTTACAGTGTTTGCTCAAATGTCACAAGGTTCTAAGAAAGGTTCCAAATCTTTTTTCATAAACTTCACCATTATTTAAACACCTGAGCCAATTTTGTGCAAGATGCAAACATGTCCATATTTTTTCAATGATAAAATGCATTTTGCTTAAGAAGAGTACTAGAACATGAATCAAGAAATTTGAGGTGAAGTTGAAATCACAAAACTACTAGCTAATGTTTGCCTTTGTGTAAATATATTTCTTTGAACCTCATATTTTGCCTATCCATCGTCAAAGGTCAGACTTAGTGATACTAAAGTCTCTTCAAACTCTAAACTTCCAATATCCCAAATGGTTAAGGAGAAATATGAATAAAAATTATTTCTTATTTTATTTAACCATTAGTAAACCACCAAGAAATAAATTCTGTCTCCAAAGGACTGAGCTAAATGAAAATTTTGTTTTTTTTAAAATGTATCTCCTTAGTACACATCAGAATGGTATATTTATTAAACTTATGACTAAATAAGGTCATTAGTTGGGAATGGTAACAAAGCTGGCAAAGCTCACCATATGGGTTTAAAGAGACACTGAAAGGCTCTTTCCTGTTTTTGCCTTTGCCATCTTGTAAAAGGATCTGGCTACTGTCCAGTTTAATTTATGTAACACTTTGTTGCTTGTGTTTAACATAATTGCAAACATGATATGCATTCATAATTGAAACCAGAGCTCAAATGGTCTATTTTTCATCTCATCAAAAACTAGCTAGAGGAAGAAAGGAATTCCACCATGGATTTTGGTAAGTCAAATGCTAAATAGCATCAGTAATCGAAAGTATTCACAAGACAATTATATTAGGCTTCATTAGCTGGTAAGGTTCTCAACAAATGATGTTTGCAAATCTTAAGAGAGAGATTTAGACCCAAAACATAGATCGTAACGATTAACACATGACATGTATTCAAACCTTAAATATCCACCAAATACATCATTCTCACAATTGTAATTGCAAATTCAAGTAGGCTTTGAGAAGGAAAACAAAAATATACACGTAGTGAATATTTGAATACTGTTGAAATTAAATAGTGAAGAATTCTTCTAAAAATTGTTTTGCTACAACATTCTCTACAAATTCCTAAACTTACTATTCTTTAAGAATTAATGGACAGTCTGAAAATTCCTAAGTGACTTGCATAAGAAAACGTGCTGGTTTTCTTTCTTGCATCCCTGATTTCTTTTTTGATCATATACTTACTCAGATAAAGCAATATGTTTTCACCTGTTTTTACACTATTTATATCCATTCATTTTACTTACAAAATGCTGGTATTCACAAATTTATGAAATGATTTGTCTAATCCATGAATAAAATTCATTGAAAGATAAAACAATATGGTGTCTGAAGCTGGCATCTCAAAATCAAATTTAAAAACGAATGTCATCTGATAGTGAACTATAGAAAGCATCCCTTTGCAAAGGACCTGCAAGGAGACATAGGTTCCCATCACACAGCTGTGGTGCATTGAGGGGCATTGCCTTAGAGCCTGAAACAAAGACTTTCTTATTGACTCTTGAGAGTAGACAGCAAGTAACAGAGGAAGAGGGTCATCAGGGAAAAGGTGAGAAGGAGGGACATCATACAAGAGCCTCTCTGTTTTATTCTTTCTTTTTTCAATTATTTTTCCAACAAATATTGATTAAATCCTGTGACTAAGGCTGCTATACACACACAGATACACTACATATAACAATATATAATGTGAAATGGAAATTTTGTGGATTTGTATGGCATCTTAGAAATTGTCTATTCTCAACTGGAGATGTTTTTATGGAGTGCTCACAAAGTACTGAAAAATCCAAGAGAAATCCTTCCATACTTGTCTCACTCATCTTCTCTGCAGTTTTGACACTCTCTTACTGGTAATTTCTTTCTTACGGCTACTATAATGTCTGTCTGTCTGTCTCTCTCTCTCTCTCTCTCTCTCTCTCTCTCTCTCTCTCTCTTTCTCTCTCTCTCTCCCCCTCCCTCCCTCCCTCCAAACCCACCTCCAGATTCTCCTCTTAGCTCTCTGACCATTGCACCTAACTATTTCAACCCAAGAATCTTCTTAATACATCATATTCTCTAAATGTCAAGGTTTCTCAGAATTACAGTTGACTTTTGTATCTATGGATTCAACCCACTGGAGATCAAAAATGCAGTGAGCCACAGTGACAGCATCTGTACTGAGCTTCCACAAGCTTTCCCCTCATTATTATTTCCTAAATAGTACAGTGTAACAATGTATCAACTCTTTACATATCATTCTCCTTGTCCTCCAAGTCACAGGTACCCTACAGATGGCTTACAGTACCTAGGAGGATGGACACAGGCTATGTGCATGTACTACACCATTTTATACAAGGAACTTTGAGCATCCTTGTGTGTTAGTATCTACCAGAGGTCCTAGAACCAGTCCCCTGTGTGCTGAGGGACAACTGTATTCAATCCTTCCCTCTTTTCTCTACAAAACCTCTCCATAGCATGTGCTTTCATTCTCACTCTCAGAATTCTTATCTCTGATCAGTTTCTCCCATGTTTCTTGCTATATTAAGAGCCCTACCATTCTCCTGGTGACCTAACCCCAAAACTTGAAGTCAGGATCGATTCTTCCCTCTCATTCATCCCCCCACCCATTCATTTATCGTCTACTTCTGTTGTTTCTACCACATCCTTCTTAATTCTGATTTGGATTTATGCAGTATCTAATGCATCTGCCCCACTTTTAACTGGCTTTCCCACTGACCTGTTCTCTAGGTTGGCAATGGAGAGGTCCTTCTAAAGCAATCTCTGTGACACTCCTCTTCTATAAAACCTAAATACTCTCTTGTACCAAGATGAAGTCTTGGTGCAACACAGGAATCAAATCTTGCTCACTTTTTAACCTCATTTCCTACCATTTCTCCTCACCCACCTTTGGCTCCAGCCCCATAAAAATTCTCATTTTCATAGATTTTTCCAATTTATCTCACCCATCTCAGCCTTTGCAAATACCTTTCCTATGTTTAGGATGCTCTTCTTCACATATCTGCCTATGGAAGTCCCAAAATGTTTCCCATGTAAATTCTTCTGACCTGGGTGTCTGGTCCTGATCTTTATTCTGCACAACCTCCTGCTCCCTGACTGGCAGTGGGTATTGAAGCTCATTGCTCCAGATGGCCCAGCTGAATCTTTACTGAATGTGGGGGCCCAAAGGGCTGTATTCTAGTCCTCTCCAGATGAAAGCCTTCTATTATTTGCTAAATTTTATAACAGTTTAAGTTATCAACACATAAATCATTTTTAAAATAGATTTTATTTTATTGTTTGGGGATAAGTTGAATCTTAGATGGTCTCACTGGGTTATGCTGTTTCACTTTGTTTTTGCCAAAATCTCACCAAGGATGGCTTGTGTTTGCTGTGACAGCAAGGTCAAAGAACGTAATCTGGAAATTCAATATCCTCATTCCTCACTGCAAGCTGCAGGGTTCACATAAAATTACAAAATGTGTGACACACATTTTATCATTATTTTTAAGATCTATATTCTCCTAAAATAGTTTAACTTCAGGGAATTTGGAAAATACATCTTTCATAAAATAAATTATGTTAGACCATGATGATTAGCATTTAGATGTATTTTCTTTCAATCTTTGTATTTACCTATATTACTATTTTAACAAAGCAATATTACTCTCTATGTATGTGCTATTTACTTAATATAGTGTTATGGCACTTTCTGTATAATTAAAAATTATATCTAAAATGGTTAACTTGTATTCCATTGGATGCAACTAGAATGTGACTGACAATAATTATAGTTAACAAATCAAAATTTAACATTTCCCAGTGGAATAAATTTAATTTTTTTCAGTTTTTCACTCTTATAGCTAGCACTGAAACAAATACCCAAATACCTCATTAGAGTGGGTTTTTCACATTTCTTCCCAGCACAAAGTTTTATTTTTAACACTCATCAATTTGATAGATCATATAAGGCAAGTCATTATGGCTTTAGTTTTGACTTCTTTGAGTCTCAGTGAGGTTGTACATGTTTTCACATGCTTATTGTCCATTTGCATTTATATGGAAAATTGCTTGCTTGTTTCCTCCGCCTGTTTTTAGTTACAAAATTTGTATTTTTTGTAAATTTGTAAAACAGTTTATTATTGTATGTACATTAAATTATATCATGTATCTCACCTCCTGATGTGTATTTTGTGTTTTTCATAACTTGACATTTGCTTTTCAACTTTATGCTTAGTATTCCTTGATTCCTCTAATTTATAGAACCTGTAAATATTTATGCTATCAAATCCCCATTATTTTCATTGTTATTCCTTTCACTGTTTTACATATATAATATACAAATATTAGGAAATTATATAATGATAATATAAAAATATTAGGAAATTATAAACCTTATTGAATTTCTAGAAGTTTTTAAAAATTTAACTCTAATCCAGGTGGCATTTACATTGGCATACTGTTTGAGGTAGGAATAGAATTATTTCTCACTGAAATTAGCTTCATTCCTACTTACTGAATAAAGTTTTATTTATGCTCTTGCTTTTAAGACCACATCTTCATAGGCTATTTTATTTGTGTAATAGATCTTTGAGGGAGGGGGGCTGTTATTGGACTCATTTACAGGTCTTACTGACTTTGTGTCCTTGAAGAAATGAAGTTAGTTCACTGCTTGGTGTATAAAACTATTACTTGCAAAAGAGAAGCAGATCTGTTTGCATATCATTTTAAAGTTTAGAAATGATTCATGTGGCCAGGTGCAATGGCATTCATCTTTAGTAAACCCAGCAACTTAGGAGGCTGAGACATGAGGATCACAAGTTCAAGTTTAAGGACACTCTTGGCAACTTAGTGAGGCCCACTCTCAGAAAAAAAATTAAAATCCTGGGTATATATCTCAGTAGTAAAATGCCTCAGCCTGGCTGGCTGGGCAAAATAACCGGGGGGTGACGAACAACTTGTGTAGATTGATACAGCAGGAATGGAAGCCGTTTATTGTAGGACCAGAGCGATATTTATACATTCCACACAGCCTATCTTAATTAGCATAAACTAGATACAGCAGTCAACCAATAAGGAATCTCCACACTTAATGGCTCGCTTTTGTTACTTCACAAACCACTCCCTCTGGCAAAATGCCAGGCGCCATCCTGACTTGTTTACAGACTCTAACAGTAAAACACCCCTGGGTTGAATCTACAGTACTGAGACAGAAAGACAATAAATGAAATTATTCATTTGATTTGTTTGTCACAGACAGGGAAAGTTAGAAGTACTAAATAGAAGTCTGTCTTTCTTTCTTTCTTTCTTTCTTTCTTTCTTTCTTTCTTTCTCTCTCTCTCTCTCTCTCTCCCTCCCTCCCTCCCTCCCTCCCTCCCTTCCTTCCTTCCTTCTTCTTTATTTCTTTTTTTCACTAGGGATTGAACTCGGGGGCACTCAACCACTAAAGTCACATCCACAGCCCTTTTTAAATTTTATTTAGAGACAGGGTCTCATTGAGTTGCTTAGTATCTTGCTTTTGCTGAGGTTGGCTTTGAACTCACCATCACGATTCTCCTGCCTTGGTCTCCTGAGCTGCTGGGATTACAGGCATGTGCCACTGTGCCTGGCTTATTATTTTTAATTGACCTATATATCACCTCGTGACAGTACCACAATGACAAACACATTTTCAAATTTATCATATACCTTGACACATTAGCCATGGGAAAGCTCTTGCTAGTTTGTTTGCCACATAAACCTATCTCTTAAAACTGCTCCCCACCCAGGATCCATAGATCAAACAAATACTTAAGCATCTTTGATGTGCCAGGTGGTATGTCCAGGACCACAAGCGAAACAAAACTAAATAAGAAACAGGAGAGTTATACCCACCTTTTTCAATCCCAACGTACTTCTGTCATATACAACACTGGTGGAATATTTATTTATTTGCCCAAATACTTACTAGCCCTGCTATGACCAGACTGTGCTAGGGGCTGGGTATCAGCATGCAGTATTTTGATCAGGATTTGCCATAAATCTGACTGTGTAAGGTTGACACGGATAGATATGGCACACCAGGGGGATTCACCGAGACAATCTCTTCTGTGTCCAGCTCAAATGCCTGCTCCCCCATGAAGCTGGCCCGAGTTTCCCCAGGGGAGGTCATTCTCATTTCCTCAGAATCCTCCTGGTGTTTCTCTGTACCTCTCTTTTCTAAGAACTCAATTTCTAGCAAACCACTGCAGGATCAATAATTAACACACACAATGACGTTCATCTTCCGTCCTCATTTAAAACACTACCTGAGCTGAACAGCTTTACAATATTGCAGTCTGTGTTTTAGCTACATGTGTTCTTGTGCAATGTGTTCCATTTCAGGAAATATTTTTCACTCATTATTGTGTGTCTAACCAGGCCACATTGGTTCTCATGCATTAAACGAATATATTATCTATGCTGAAATATAAAGATTGGGAGAAGGAAATGGAACACGTTTATTTTAAGTATTGAAAATTATGCTAAAAATCCTAAATATTATCAAATATAAAGGAACTTTTGTGAGATAAGCAAATTTTTCCTGAGGCTTGACATCTTATTTAACTTCCAAAATTTTTATTATCTTCACCACTTGCTTAGCAATCTTTTCATATTCTTTTACCATTTAATTTGTTATTTAAATTGTTAATCTCAGATTGTTCAGACATCCAAGTCCTATTTCCAACATCTACAACAGTGATAGAAGACCCTGTGGACAAGGATGATTCCTTCCTCTGGTTGATATGTCCCAGAGCACCAAGCAGAGTGTCTTGATATTGTTTCAAGTAGCCAGCACCCTATTTGGACATCTATTTAACAAATTACAATACAGTGAATACAGAATATCTCAGCAGGTGTTTAGAACCTGTTTTGTTTCCATATCCTCAAAGTAGTGACTTCTTCAATGAATGAATTTTGAGCACCTAATCTGTACAAGACACCATACCAGTTACAGGATATAAAAAGTAAACATTTATTGACCCTTAATATGTTCCCAACAAGGGCATATCACATGTCCACCTAATCATCACAGATCTGTAAGGTGGATATTATTATTATTATTATTGCCATTTCACCAGGAATCAAGGCTTTAAAAATCTGCCCAGGTTTAAGCAGGTGGTGAATGGCTATGCAAAGAAATTATCTTAATCTCTCCAAAAGACAAACTGAAGGTCTTAAGCATTACACTATACTTATAAAAGAAGCATATATGAATGTAAGAATGGTTGGCCACTGCAGAGATAAATATGGTTTATGTTTTATGAGATGAAATTGAGAGAAACTTCATAAACAGTTCTCCCCTTTTAGCTTAAAATTTTGCAAAGAATACTTTAAGTTTCAACATTGACAGATTTTTATATTATGTTTTGATACTAAAAAATATATTAATTTCAGGGACAATCCTTGTATTTGAAATCAAATACCATAAAGTAATGTAACCTTTTGTAAACCACCACCCTGCAGACATTCATAAAACTATCCAGAAACTGAATTGCAGATTTATATAACTGATTTAATTTCTGTTTATTTCAAATGTACAGTGTTTTAAAAAAATTTTTTTATTCCAATTTGTTACATATGATAGCATAATGCCTTACAATTCCTATTACATATATAGAGCACAACTTTTCATCTCTCTGCTTGTATACGAAGTATATTCACACCATTCGTGTCTTTTTCATACATGTTCTTAGGGTAGTGATGTCCATCTCATTCCACCATCTTTATTTACCCCCTTGTCCCCTTCTTCCCCCTCCTTTCCCTTTGCCCTATCTACAGTTTGTCTTTTTGTTTTGTTTTGTTAGTGCTGGGGATTGAATCCATGTATGCTTAACCACTGAGCAACCTCCCCTGAACTTTTTATATTTTATTTAAAGACAGGGTCTTGCTGAGTTGATCAGGGCCTTGCTAAGATGCTGAGGCTGACTTTGAGCTCAAGATTCTCCTGCCTCAGCCTCCTGAGCTGCTGAGATTACAGTCATGCACCACCGTGCCCAGTTGTGTAGGTATTTTTGTATCTTAACTACAGAAAATGTTTATTAAATGTTGGCCCCAAGTGGAACATGATAAAGAACACTGGAATTTCCCATGTATTTCCATCTGCCCTCCACAACAACCTGAGAAAACAGTGCAGACAGTGCCAAGTCAAAGCCCCTTTTGGAGTAATTTCTAAAAGAAGATTCTAAATACCTGATACATGCCTAATTCAAAACCTGCCTTCTCCCAGCCCCCACTGCATGCACACATGCTATGCTTAAATAAGTTGTCACTGTCACCTTTTAAATTTCACAATTCTTGTTACCTGAAGAAATGCTAACTGCAGTTTTAAAAATCAAGCCATTCCAAGGAAAATTAAGTATAAATATAAGCAAGTTCCTAACCTTCCTGTTAGACTTGTCTAGGATGAACAGCTCCCTGGATGTGAAATACAAATGATAGCCAGAACATCCTGCTAATTCCTAAGTTCCAGTGGAAGATGAATACACACAGCCCTTTAGTGGTCTCGTTTGTAGCTCATGGAGAGTTCAGGATATTTTCACAGACATGAAAACAAACTAAGTATTATAATTTTATGAAACTAAGCAAAATTCACAAAAACAAGTAATGGTTGCATTCACTAGTGTCTGAGAACAAAGAAACCAGTACCTTTGAGCCTAGGGATTATGGTACAAGCCTTATATTCTTCAGAGTATAAGCTGAAAGTTTTTGTATTGTGTTCAAATTAAGAAGCTGTCATAATTATCTGTATGTGATGCCAGATTAATGTCTGAATAAAAATATAAAACTGATTAGAAAAGGCTGAGACTGTAATTAAACTCACTAATCCAAAATAAACACAACAGTTTAATGCCATTAGTATTCCAGCTCCTCAAATGCATGTGGTACCCAGCATAAAAGGATTACAAAATGCAAGGAAACTACATTAATC